>NC_056735.1:949500713-949563213 GCF_019279795.1 Protopterus annectens
TCCGGGGTCTTCTGTTAAGAAAATGAGACACTCAGATGCTAGTGTGTCAGATTTGACCCAAGTCTCTTCTCGCTCAGATCCAGTTCTGTTGGATCCTAAGATGCAGGACCACAGATCCAGGGCTTCCACTTCTAAGCCTTCAGATTTGAGGTCTCAAGTGTCAACCCCAGGATCCAAATCCTGTGGTCCGAGGCCTTCAGATCCTGCAGTTTCCAGATCAGCCACTGATCCAGCTCCCTCAGATCCAGAACATGGGGGAATCCAGGCCTTCAGATTCTACCTTGTCTTTGGATCCAGGGAGGTTGGATTCGTGATCAGTGTCAGATCCCACTATTGTTATTGAGGACTTCAGCTCGAGGCGGTCTCCTACTGTATCCAAGCATAGAAGCCGCTCTTTAGAGGGTAGAACTGTGGGATCCAGGCACTCATCCCCAGCTAGATCATCCCCCTCTTCTAGATCCTGCAGGGGTTTGTTCCCCCAGGATATGGGCAGGATGATGAGGTCCATCCTTAAAGCTCAGATTGAGCTGGGGCTTCTTCTTTCCCCTGCCCATCCAGCTAGGGGGCTGGATCACACTACCTCTCCTTGGTTTCTCCTCACCCAGCCACAGTGGTTTCAAACTCCCTGGCACTGGATCATAAAGAGATGGGAATGGGGATTTCTTGGGGTCATTCTGTCCCCACCCCGTCAGAGTCCCTGACTCCTGCTCAGCCTCCCCTGCGCAGGTGAAGTCCCTGACCCAAGCAGTCTCCCTGGAGTCCTTGGGCAGGGGTTCCAGTCCTGATTTTTCAGACTGGTCCCTTCCCCTTGGCGCTTTGGCCCTCGATAGCTCAGGGTGAGTATTATCTGGAGGGCCAGAGGTTCTGCCCTGCTCTGGTCCATCTCCCCAGGTGGGCCTTCCTGCCAGGAGTGCGGATGGAGCATCGTCCAGTCCCTCATCTTTCCGGGTCATAGATCGGACATCTTCCTCCTAGAGAGTTTCCTCCCTGGCTTTTCAGAGGCCTTCCCAGCCCCATACTGTGAACATCCCTCATCCTGTCATGGGTCAGCCCTCTCAAACTAGCCTTCAGGTGGAGCTGCCCCTTTCAGGGTCCTCCTCTCTTCCAAGTCCTCCCCCGAGCTCCCTTGGAAGGAGGTTCCTCAGAAGAGATTGTGTAAGAGGAGACACTTAGACTCCCCTGTCGTGTCACTCACTTAGGATACAGACCTCAATGAAGGGGACGGGTCCCTCAGGTCTCCGCCCAAGGATGTCCCCTTCGGGGGACATCCTGGAAATCCTTAAGCTTAAGGACTGTTGGTCTCTCCTCTCCCATCCTCAGAGGAGTCCATTTTTCTGAAGGCTTTCCAGATGGGATCATCTACATTCTGGTCGTCCCCACCAGCAGATGAGCTTGTTAATCTCATCTCTACTAGGACATGGAAGGAACCCGATACTGTGGGGCCTGTCCCCAAGTGAGCTGGCAAGTTCCTTAGCTTCCCCTCCCAACAAGCAATTTTGGTCCAAAGGCATGCCAGTCGATGCTATAGTGGTGGCTGCCACCACAAAAAAGGATCTGGCGGAACAGAGTATGTCCATCCATCTGCCCAACCATTAGTCCTTGGTGATTAACAGGCATGGAAAGCAGGTGTTTGCCTCAGCCACCTTTGGGCTGTGGGTGCTTAATTATCTGGCACATTTCACCCGACTTCAAAGGGACCTGGTCACAGAACTTACCAAGTCCCTTTCTGAGGTGCTCCCAGCTGAGGAACTAAGTAAAGTGCCCCCTAAACTGTCCATACTTTCTTCCCTGGCTAATTCATCAATAAGGCTGATTGCCAACTCTATGGAAGGAGCCCTTCATGTGGCCGGCACAGGCATTACTATTTGATGCCATGCCTGGCTGCTCCTTTACAGATTTGTGGAGTCCTTCAAGGCATCATTTACCAATGCCCATTTTGATGGTTCTACCCTGATGGGCCCTTCAGTCAAAGAAACTCTTACCTGTAGAAAGCAAGAGGGCAAGATGTTGTCAGCTGTAGGAATCAGATCCTTTACCCCTCAATGGTCCTTTTCCAAAACACAGAGAGGGGCCAGGAAGATGTGGTTTCACAAGTCACAGTCTGCCTTTCAGGATGCTCAAGATGAAACTTCCTCCATAGGTTGGGGGAGGAGGTTCAATGGCAGACACTGCCCCAGGAGCAGAGGGGGTCCACAAAATCAGGGCTCCAGACAGCCTTTCTCAGAGAAGCCCCAGCAGTGCTCCTGAAGTTCTGCCTGACTACCCTGCCCTGGAGGAACTCAGGAGTCATTTGTCCTTTAGCCTGGGCAAATATCACAAAAGATCATTGGTGCTGCATATTATTTCCGGGTCTATATCAGAACACCGAACATTCAAAATTTTGAGTGTTCTAATATGAGAATATTGAAGAAACAGAAAACCAATTTTTTTCCTAGGGAAAGAATTTGGTTGTCCATTTCTGTTGCTTCGGTATTTTCAGCACTGCAGTGAAAGTTACAGGTCAGGTTCAGGTAAGTGTGCGATTATGTAGATGTGAGGGTTAGGGTGGGTTAGTGGGGGTCAGGTAAGTGTGCGATTGTGTGGACGTGAGGGTTAGGGCGGGGTAGGTGAGTCAGGGTTAGGGAGTGGGTGAAGTGACTGTGCAATAGTGACGGACCTTAGGGTTAGGGTTTGGGTTAATGTAAGTGGATAGTTCGTGGTGTATGTATAGTTTAGTGTAGGGTTAGGTGTAAGAGTTTAGGTGTATGTGTGTGGATTGCTGTTTGTTTGGTGTGCTTGTGTTGTGTGTATGTGTTTTGGAACAGCACATTTTTTCCCTAGGAATAAATTTGCTGTTCTGAATGTTCTATTTTTTTAAATTTTCGATTCATAGGGTTCGATATTAGAACACTCTACATTTTGAATGTTCGGTGTTCTAATATAGACCCATATTTCCAGGGGTTATTCTATTCCCTTTACCCAGCCTCCTCCAGTCACGAGATTCCTCCTCAACACACCACTCTGTCAGAGGGTACTAGCTCAGGAAGAAGTTCTCAGGCTTCTTTGTATATATTGTTTTTGGTGCTGAAAAACACAGGGGACATGCGTCCCATCCTGGAACTCAGCAAACCCAACCTCTCAGTCAAGAAGTCAAAGTTCTGGATGATCATTGTTCAGTCCATTGTGCCCTTGTTGCACAAGGATGATTGCATGTGCTCCATGGATCTCCAGGATGTGTACTATGACATCAAAATAGACAGGCATTCCAGGAGATACCTCTGCTTTTGAGTAGGGGCCAATCATTATCAGTTCCAAACCCTGCCCTTTGGTCTCACCACACCCCCTGAGTGTTCACCTGAGACTACAAGAATTCCAGGCATTTCCCTATCTGACCGATTGGCTCCTCATGGCCTCCACAAAGCATCATCTGGCCACTGCCTTGCAGTATCCTCTACAACTTTTTGACCAGCTAGGCATCACAGTGAACCTCCCCAAATCCAATCTCTGTCCATCCCAAAGTCTAGATTTCATTGGGATTCATTTGGACATTGTGTCAAAAATTGCAGCTCATCCACCCCAGTAGGTACATCTCATCAGGTCTCACGTCCACTCTCTTCTTGACCTCTCTCATCCCCAGGCCCACCTTGTGCTCAGAGCCCTAGGATCCATAGCAGCGGCTATCTTGATGTTGGCCAGGTTCTACATGAGGGTTTTGCAGTGGATTCTAGCTGTGCAGTGGTACCCCTTGCACCATTCAATGTCAGCTCCGATCCACTTCACACTGGTGTGCAGGCATCATCTTTTCTGGTGGATTGTCTCTAGATCTGCTGGCAGGCAGACCTTTTTCCCTTCTTCCCTCCAGTGCCACAGTGACCACAGATGCTTCCCTGTTGGGGTGGGGGGCATTTTCAGGGACAGATGATCCAAGACACATGCTCCAAAGCAGAGACCAAGCTGCACAGCAATGTCTTGGAGATGAGGGCAGTTCTCCTCACATTGCAAACCTTTCAAGACTGCCTTCCTCTGGGTACCATTGCATTTCAGACAGACAACATGGTGGTTGTGTGGTACCTAAACAAATAAAGGGGCACACGTTCATATCTGCTCTGTCGGGAAGCCATGAGAGTGTGGGAATGGGCGATTTCCTTGGAGTGCTTTCTCATTGCAATGCATATCCCTGGGGAATCCAACGTGTTGGTGGACAGATTTAGCAGGGCCATCCTTAGCCCTCATGAGTGGTCCTTGAATCCTTCAGTGGTGAAAGAGATCTTCCTTTGCTGGGGTCAGCCAAGCTGCAATCTCTTTGCATCCCCACTCAACCACAAATGCAGCTGATACTTCACACTGATTCTCCCACCTGGGAAGTCCCCTAGGGATGCTCTGGTCTACAATTGGCCATTGTCTCTTTTTTATGCCTATCTTCTATTGCCACTCATCCCCAGAGCACTACAGAAAGGCCATCACCTCAAGGCTACCTTGATCCTCATTGCCCCCTTTTGGCCTGAGCAGTTGTGGTTTCCCCATCTATGGTCTCATCTGAAGTACCCCCCTTGGGTTCTCGATCCCAGTCCGGATCTGATTTCCCATCCCTCTCAGTTTCCAGTTCCCAAACTCCAGATGCTTCATCTAACACATGGTTTGTCCACTTCCAGTAATCCTGAAACAGCCCAGGCTTCCTACTCCGGTTAAGGACATTATTATGGCTTCCCAGAAGTCTTCTACTAGGAAGATTTATGCTAGTTATGCTAGTAAGTGGAAAATGTTCTTTATTTGGGCTAAGCCATGCAGTCTAGGCCCTTTTTCAACTTCTATCTTGGATATTTTACTTTTTTTTGTCTTCCCTTTTTCAGGAAGAAGATAGCTTTTCCACTATCAAAGTTCATTTGGCGGCTATCTCTAACTTCCATGTGAATGAGGAACCAGCCTTCTCCTCTTGATTGTGCAAGCCCTTTTTAAAAGGGGTGTTTCTACTCGGACCCCCCAGTGAAGGACCTTTCTCCTCCTTGGGATGTTTCCTTTTTGCTGCAGTCTCTCACACAGGGACTGTTTGGGCCTGCCGCCGCATGTGATATCAAGTTTTTGTAACGGAAGACGGTCTTTCTAGTAGCAGTAACTTCAGCCAGAAGAGTTTTGGAGCTGCAGGCTCTTTCTATTAAACTGCCTTTCATGGTTTTTCATAAAGATAGAGTGGCTCTTAGGACTAATCCATCTTTCATGCCTAAGTTTGCAACAGAAGTGAATCTGAATCAGTCAGTCCAATTGCCATTCTTCTTCCCTAACTTTGCCAATAAAAGGGAATATCTTTTGCATACGATGGATGTGCATAGACAACTGCATTTTTATCTAGATAGGACAAAGAGCTTCTGCAAGTCTGACCAGTTGTTTGTGTCTTTTTCTCTCAATAGGAAAGGTCAGATGGTATCCAAGGTATCTATCTCTTGTTAGATTTCACTGTGCATTTCCTATGTTTATTCTTCTAGAGGTTGGTCTTTATCTGGACCAATTAGAGCTCATTCCACTACATCAATGGCTACATCAGCTGCTTTTCCTAGTCATCATCCCATAGATGATATTTGTATGGCAGCTACCTGGTCTTCTCCTCACACTTTTGTTAGCCACTACAAGCTTGATATTGTATTCAGGGACATGGCTTCCTTTGACTCCACAGTGCTTCGGCATGTCCTTCCATGAGGCCACCCAGGATTCACGGTAGTTGGGGACTCTGACCCAAGAGTGAGAATAGTTACATGGATAACATAAGATTAAGAGTTATGTACATACCGTAACTTGGCATCTGTGTTATGCTATGTTACTATTCATCACTATCCCTCCCTCCGTCACCTATCCTGTAGGATCTAGAGGATGTGGAGGCATTATGGTTGGTGATCAAGATCTTCCCTAGCTGCTTTCTAGTGAAGAGCAAACTCAATATGAGGGGTTAGAGGCAGCAAGGGATCATGGGAGTGGGAGGAGCTCGAGCCTTGAAGATGTCTGTAAAGTGCCGGCTCGGATCCAATGCCAGATCCAAGACCCAAGAGTGATGAATAGTGACATAGGATAACACAAATGCCAAGTTATGCTAAGTACATAACTCAAATTTTTTTTCACTAGTTGCCTGTATATTTATATTCCACTTTGAGCAGAAAGCTCCACATTTGGAATAAAACACAGTTAGAACTCCGTTGTTCTGCATCACACTGGGATGGCTCTACTTTCTGTTCTCTTACTGGCTTAATTATAGCCAGTCAGCATAAAAGTTGAATGGGCTCAATCAGGCTTTTTGAGAAAAACGACGCAAAAAGCTCCTCATTTGGAATAAAAGACAGCCAGGGTTCCATTGTTCTGCATCACGTGGGGATTGCTCCACGTTTGACTCTCTTAATGGCTTAATAATATCTAGTCAGCATAGATGGAGAATGGGCTCAATCAGGTTTTTCGAGAAAAAGGGAGCAATCGCAAGTCTGCTACAGTTTTTACAGCAGTGAGATACTTTTAAAAAGATGTATCATGGGGAGCTTTATTTTCTGTTTTACTTTTAAAAAGGGAAGGATCTTCACTGTGGACTTAACATTTGGAGCTTGTGAAGAAGCAGTAAAGCAGTGCCTAGCATACTTTAAAAGAACAGTGTCTCCTACAGCAAAATATTTGGCTATTTGCAATACTTTGGCTGTTTGCTGCAATAGGCAGACACTCTTCTTAAGGGATGCCAGTAACAACCTGCTCATCAGTCCACAGGACATCAAAGGCAAATGGAAGTATTACTTCTAGCATCTTCTGAATGAAGAAAGCCCCACAGAAGCTGTATTGCCCCAGAAGACGAGCATACCACTGAAGAAGTAAGAACAACACTAAAGAAAATTAAGTGGGATTGGGGAGAAATGGCTCCTGAGGGTACTTATAATATTATGGAGAAAAAGGTGTATCTCATATAACTGGAGAATAAGCTTACCAGTGTCAGTATTCAAGAACAAACGGAACATTTGCAACTGTGGGCAGTGTAGATGTATCAATCTTCTATCACACTGCATGAAAGTTCTGGACATAGTGATTGATCAATTAATATGTGGAGGAGTAGAAAGTAAGATGGGAGATGAGCAGTTTGGATTCAGATCAGGATGTAGCACAATTGTCCTGACGTTGGCAGTGAGACAGGTACTTGAGAGGAAGCTACAGATGAGGAAAGAGTCCAACTGGGCATTCCTAGACTTGGAGAAAGCATATGACATTGGGCAGTCCTGTGGTCGTTTCAAGTCCCAGAATCATTGGTAGAATTAATGAAGGCTATGTACAAGGACCCAATTACTCAAGCACAAACATTGTTCAGTCTCACAGAGGGGTTGTCAGTGGGAGTGGATGTGCATCAGGGTTCACCTCTGAGCCCATTGCTTCTCATACTGGTAATGGATTACATTAGCAAACAGGCTGGAGGAGGCAGAGCAACAAAGCTGCTGTATAATGTGGCATTACAGGCAAACTGAGCAAGACCTTCAGCAATAGCTAGAGGAATGAAATGCAATAGGGAAGGCTCATGAGATGAAACTGAGTACAGACAAGACAGCTGTGATGGCAGCAAATGGGGGAAATGAGAATAAGCTAATAACTGATATGGGGGAAACAGTGAGTACGAGTGTCAAGTAACTGGGAGGGGTGATTGACGAGAAGGGAAGTCTGAACAAGGAGGTCAAAGCTAGAATCAGAGGTGCTGTAGCCAACTGGTACAGAAATTCAGGGCACGTATATGACAGAAGAATGCCAAAGAAGCTGGAAAGTAAGGTGTAGAACACAGTGGTGTGAACAGTATTACTGTATAGTACAGAAACCTGGGCAGAAAAGGCAGAGCAGTTGAGTATGCCAGAGGTTGTGGAGATGACGTTCCTGATATGGGTGGTAGGATGCACACTGTGAGCTAGACAAAGAAATGAGGACATAAGAGCAGAAGCTAAAGTTGTTCCAATTGCAGAAATGATCGAGTGGAACAGATCACTGTGGTTCAGGCACATATGCAGAAAAGCAGAAGACAATCTGGTGAAGAAGATTTGGGACAGACAGGAAGAAGGCAAGAGGAAACAAGGACATCCAGCAAAGATGTTGTGTGTGAGAAGACCTCCGACAGTCGGGCATGAATGTCAAAGAAGGTATGACAGTGGCATTGAAGAGCAAGAGAGAGAGAGACAGTGACAACTGACACAACACCCTGACCCCATGAAGAAAATCAGAAAAAGGGGGCTGATGATGATGATGTTTGTTTGCTTCAATTTGTCTGCATTCAACTCTAGTGAAGAGGCACTACTATAGCAAGTAGCATATATTAAAAGATCCATGTTTGCTACAGCAAAAGATCATTTTAGCTTGTTTTTTGCTGGAATTTGTGTGGAACAAAGTAGCATGGCTGGCAGAGACCTGTTGCTTGGATTTGGAGCAAGGCTGGATTATCTCAATGGAATTACTTACTGTGGACTGTTTGTTTTCTGTTTTGTGCCCAGAGCTGCTGGAAATTGTTGGATTGTCTGCTTATTTAGAAGGTAAGTCACTTTTTGGGCTGCAGCAACTGGGGAATCTTCTGAAATCTGTAGGCATACCCAGTCTGAGCTGTCATTCACTTTGCCTTCTGTTTTTGACCCCTCCCTCCAAAGTTTTAATTTTTCAGGTAAATCATCAATAATTAGACAATATTAATGCTGAACATTTTTATTCAGGAAAGCTGGCAGATATGCAGTAATCTGCAGAAGTTGTTTTGTTCTAATAATTATTAGGGCAGAGGCATTGAGGGAGTTCTTCTAAAATGTGCATGCATACTTCTGAAGTATCCCTAATTTTGCCTCATATTTTAGCCCTGTCGCTTGTAAAAGTGTTGATTTTTTTCTGGTAAATTGCTATGTATTAGTCAGTTGATAATGTCAGCCATTCCAGCATCATACTTTCTGTTCATAATGTCCATGCTGATGAAAATGTGTTGTTCTATTAACTTTGTAAGATAACTATCATATGTAAAAATGTCCCTTGGTTTGGGCCATTGTACCCATTATATTTGGCTTTGCCAGTCTTTTGTTCCTTGAATGTGCTGGCATTCATCAGTGTTATAACTTTGATTGAACACTGTTAGTAGTCAGTACAGTTCAATGATCGGTGACTTAGTGTGCTTGGCAGTTGACATGAAAATGACCCTTAAACTCACTGTGATTTTCCAAAAAAACTGCAGGTGGCAGTGTCTGGAATGGCTCTTGGATATTTGTATATTGCAGTATGCAGCAGAAGCATAGAAATGGTGGGGTGGAGAAGGAAATTGCCCCGGGTGCAATGTTTTAAGGGGCTTAATCAAAAGGTGAGCTCTGTATTTTCTGTACCAAAATGCCAGTACAGAAAGGAACTTGAGTTCAGCATTCTTATGTTTTTTGGAGGGGTCTTCACTTGAAGAGCTGTGGCTGTGGATTGGCTGAATTTGTTCCCACAGTCATCTGAAGACTTTTGTTTGTTTTCTTGTCAATTGAAGAGCTGAAGGGGAAGGGTGCTCATTTGTTGGACTGGCACAGGGTGCTTTTTGAGCCAGCTACTCCTCTGATACATAGCATTCAAACCTGGCTCTGAGTGAGGATCATTCTGGATTTGTTTTACTACTGATATGGAAAGGACGATGTTACCAGACGTGACTCAGCAGGAGCAAGACAGAAGTAAGAAGTTGCAGATTTCCTTGCCTGACCGGACAACTAAGGCAAATGATGGAATTGTTCAAAAAATGCATGGTTTTGCTGCACCCCTTCTGTTTGTGAATTAAAATAAAACAATTCTGATGTGTATGTTGGACTGAATAGGTGAACTGAAATTATTTTCTCTCTGCACATGCTTTTGGCTGAACAGAAGAGTTTCATGACACAAGTGTACAGTATGCATTCTTGGCTACTACATAAAGTGCAATAAAATTTTGGTTGAAAAAAATAACATGATTTCACAATATGAAAAGAGGGTGTTCTACACTTTGGTTGCTCGTCACCCATTGCTGTGATATGTGTTTCACACTGGCCTCTTAAGAGGTGGAAGCCTACACCTGTAAACTGAGGAAGACCATTGTCATCTTTTTCTGGCAACACAATACACTCCTTTCACTGCTATTACCTTCCTGCATGTCTTGTACAATTTATATTTATTTTTTGGTGTGAAAATCTATAATAGTATTTGTGTTCATTTTGTTTTGGGTTTTTTTTTTTTTTTTTTGCTATTGATAGCACAGTTAGCACTCTATACTTCCACTGTGTACATTTATTTTAGAATTTTGTTTCCTAGTTGCAGTAGTTTGCAGTTCTTGACACTGTATCTATTTTAATGTTTGTATTCCCCTAAACTAGTCAAGTCCCTTCTCATTCCTTCTGTTCTTTTACTTATATCCTTTGCAGGTATGTGCATTTACCCTTTCCCATCTCCCTGCAGGGTCAGATATAAAACGTCAGTAGTAAAATAGCCCAATTTCAAACTCTGTTGTACTCCCTTAGCAACATCTTCTTTTTCACATTGCACTTCATTTACCATAACTGTCATTATCTTGTTTGTAATCCAGGACATCACACTGAAATGTGCCCCTAGGCTAATTAACAGCTTCATTAAATGCACATATTGGACCACACCAAATGATTCATTGTTAAACTTTATAGATTACACTGCTGCCTCCACTACTGGTTACACACTCCAGTTCTTGTAGCTCCTGGGCTGCTCTGTGTAACAGTCCATACATGGTATATTCATGTAACCCACTGAGTCAAAAAACATAGTTTGCATGCATTACCTTATTGTATACATTAACTCAAAGAATGTCCTTACTTCTGAGTAAAAAAAAAAACATAGTTTGCATGCAATACCTTATTGTATGTAGGCTTGTTGTACTTATCTGCTGTAATTAAATGTCATGTTTTAAGTAAAATAGCTACAAAAGAATAATTAAATAATTGTTGTGTGTGTGTATTATGCAAATTTTGTGTGGATACAAGAATAAACCCTAGACCATTTGTCTTTTTAGTTAATTATTGTTGTGTTATATATTTTGATAATCAGACTGAAGATCATTTTCAGAGGAGGTATGGCAGTACTATCTGGTTAAGTGATTTGCTCTGAGTCACACAGTACACAAATGTAACTTAAGACAGAAGGGAATCAAACCCAGGACTAGGGGATAAATCCCACAAGCAGTTCACGGCTTAATCCTCTGTGCATAATACACACAATCACTGATTTCTTGAGAGATATTGAATTTGCACAATTACGTGTTGATATTTTCTTCCCGCTAAGTGCAGCTTTTGTATACAAATATATGTAGCAAATACAGGTAAGAAAAGAATAAGTTATCATAACTGACAATATGACACTTTGTGATCTCTTGGAACTATATCTGACACTAATATAGTTATCAATTTAGACCTTGAAATAAATTATAAAAAGAAAGAAAAATAGAAGAGCGGGCCATAAAATGATGACATCAAATCTAACAGAATGACAGAAAATGTGAATAAAATAAAAGTTGACTGGGTACAAAAAGATAGCAGTATGTTGTAATGCTGCAGTACTGAATATGGGCCACTAGATGTCAGAACACACAATGCTTTTTCTATGATACCACTGCATATTACTATGCAACAAAGTATGTAACAAATGCATGTAACAATTTTTTTTCTTTTTTTAAGTTCAGGTCATTGGACAACAGTTTTAAGCCATTATTTTATATGTAATTATGGTAAAGTAATTTATATCCCTTTGCTTTTACATAATTAGATTTTTGATTTATTTTAGTCTATTAGGTAACATGCCATTAACTTCTATGTAATTCTTTAAATTGTTTGAATGGCTTTGCTAGTATGTAGTGATTTTGTTTGTTTATTTGTTAAATTTCAGTCCTCTGGGCACTTGATCTATGCCATACTTTTAAATTCTAACAAAATACCTTGTTTTGCAACTTGCTTTTTAAGACTTCAGTAACTTAAGACTTCACTGCATCTTAAATAACTGGTTTCGTGGCACAGAAAGATAGAGCCTGACCTCACCCCAGGTGACCATGGTTTGATCAGTGATCTTGGCAATAGAGGAGCCAGGAAGGGAGGGAGGGAAAACAGTAAAGGGGAATGGCCTGATCACCTCCACCAATAGTTGGAAAGGTTTGCAAGCAGTTGGAGGCACAGAAAGTATGATTTCCATGGTGAAAATTGGGGAAACCGTCTCCCATGCTTTGGGTTCAGTGGATGGGGATACTTGATTGGAGAATACCTTGCAGAAGCGAAGGAACACTAATTGCAGGTAGCTCATTCCATGCCACATTCCTTTGTACAGCCAGGTGTGTATGGGGAATTAGGGTCAAGAAATGCAAAAACAAACTGCCCCAATGGCTGCCTAAATGATAGCCCCTCTCAGTCAGCTCTTACCCTTGGTGAAGAAAGCATTAATGAAGCATTTGGTTGAGAGGGAGCTGTTCAACAGGCAGCAGAAACAAGAAAAACTTAAATCTTTTGTCAAACTTCCTTTTCTATTTAGATGTAGAATCAATATTTTCATTTGAAACAGCTACTAAACTTATATTTTCAAGTTTCCCAGTGATCTATGTGATAGACTGAACACACAGCTTTTTATTTAAATCATAAATTAAGTAAGCACAAAGTTATGTAGTACAACATTGCAATGTATAAGTTATCTTCAATAATTAATTTAAAATTAACTTGCATTGTGGCAAAGAAGGATGAAGCCCTAACTACAGCCCAGGTGATCAGGGAGCAATTAGTAGCTCAGATGTCCGAAGAGCTGTCAGGGAAGGATTGCCTATCACAGGAGGGGGGGCATCCGTCCAGGTGCTCCCTAAAGTGAGGCATGTTTCATAGAGAGCAGTAGCCCTCAGGTGCAATAAATGAATGCAGAGGATGGGGTCAGTAAATACAAGGGTAGATCATTACATTTTAAACAATGCTGAAGCAGTTGCCAGCATGACCCCACAGGGCATCCTTAAGATCTACACTGGTACCAACCCTATGGTGGACAAAGTCTTGTAGTGTTAGGAGATTCTGATAACCCCTGTGATGCATGGGGGAACAGGGATGGCAAAAAACTATGAAGCAAAAAAGGGGGAGATAGTCTATTTAGAATTTTGCTTTATTGACATTTCCTCTGCATAGATTGTACAGCTCTGGAGTAATCTGTTTATTCACTCCAAAACAAGCAACCCATAATTAAAACAACATTATGTATTTACAAAGAATTTTTCTGTACAGAAATTCAGTCTATGCAAGTAACTATCTATATTGCACTATGTTGATACTGTAAATGTTATCCAGTTACATGTTTTCAGCATTTATATATGAGTGAATTATATTATAAAACTATGACAGGAAAAACAAGAAATGTTAGAATCAGTTGGTAAAATCCTGGGCAGTAGTTTAGATAAACTGTGGGCAGCTTTGTGGCACTTCTCTGTCATTTCCCTCAGCTTAAGATTCCTCGGTGGTTGAAAGTCAAACCTCATAGTGGTTAACATTAACCAGTGGTGTCTGGTTTTGTCAGAAGAATAAAACCTTATACAGTTACAATGAAGTATGCTAGAGGAAGCAAAACTAAACTGCAAAGTCAAAAATATGTGTATTCAAACTGCAAATAAAATAACAAAAAGGAAAAAAAAAATAACAAAATAGAAAAAAGGAACTAAGTAGTATTTAATAAGCAACTTCTCTCCTGCTATTTTAAGCTGACTTCTTAAACTGCATTATATTCCCTTTGTGGAGTATTTTATTAACAGAAAAGTATTACTGTGTGGTTTACCCAAAAAACTTGCTCAATATGTATCATACAAATTTTAAAAGGATACATGTCAATTTGCCAAAGGTAGTTTTGGCAAACGCAAAAAAAAAAAAAAAAAGTTCATTGAAACTACCTTCAATAAACATTAACCAAAAAAATGCAGGTGGTTAGCCTCCCCTGCACCCCACCATGTGGGAGACACCCCCAGACCCCCTGGAATTATATATACTAACTCTGAGTTCATAAAACAGTGGAGAAAAAAGGAAATCTCCTCTGTCAGCAAGAGTAGTTTCAGTGATTGTTTTGTTTACATTTGCAAAAAGTACTTTTGGTGACCTGGCATGCACCCATTTTAAAACTATACCCATTTCTACAATTAGTTAATGAATTACAATACTAGAAATTAAATAAGGATGAGATGGTGCTATTAACTTGTTGAAGAACTCCTGCTTCCTAACTCATGTTATAATGTCTCAGCTTGCCTAGACAAAACTGTTGCATAGCAAGGCTTCTTGTTTACATTTGGTTTGCCAATTTCTTTCTACTGCTTTACATGTTAGTACAGAGCAGTGGCGACTGATAAATAAATTAAGAATGCTCCGCATGAACAGCTAACATGTCACTTGCTGTATCCAAGGCTGTAGACAAACCAAAATGATGATGTATTTGTTTCCGCTGATGAGCCTTGTTTATCTGACTCATTATTTCTGTTTTTCCCATATAACATAATCCTCTATCTTATGTGCAGATCTCGGTTCATCAAGTGATAACACTATGTGCCAAGGTTGCTGATCAAATGTGGTAACAAATTGCTTGGGCTGATATGTGATAAGAAAGAAGAAATACTTGGATATATCTATGGATAACTTCAAGAAAATCTCCTTCTGGAACTCTGCCAGTCACTTGGTACCAGCATCAAATGGTGAGATCTCGAAGAAGTATCAGTACATATTCACTTTAACGAGTCAGGTTGTATTTTACATCTGTTTCTGCAGATTTTTTTGTTTGAACACCATTTGCAAAATCTGATATCTGCATTATACATTTGCTGATCGTATGCAACTAAGCATTTTATGTAGTATTTTGCTCCTCTTCTGCTTTACAAGTAAATTGTAGCACTTTATTGTATTACCCAGTGTTATCCTATTTATTTAAACAATAGATAATGTACAGCATAGCCAGTGCAATTTACATCAGCAATGTAATGGCATAATTGTGAAGGCAGGCATCCTATATAAAGACCTGACAAGAACAGCACAGATGTATTCAGCGCCTTGTGTAAACATAAAATGAAGGGTAGCATAGAGTTCATATAGTATGAATGTGTCTGTCTCAGTCTTCTTCATTCTTTCCATGCATTAACAAATCTAAATTTACCTATAAGTGCCTTGTTTCCTAGATCCCCCACCTGCTAGCTAAGTGGATTGTGTGACTGACTATGCCAGTGTGACTATGACTGCAGTTCACATCAGCAGCTAGCAGGTGGCAGTATTGCATAAAAAGTTTGCACAGCCTCTAATCTCTGTAATGTCAAATTGTGGTACTTAAAAAGTTGTGATGGTAAATTTGGTCTGCTAACCTATTTGAGAGATTAAAGTGATTTTTCGGATGTTTAAAAGTTTACCTTTGCACCACGGCATGTGGTACATAAACTTCCAAACAGCACCTGTGTAAAACAGAGAACATTTTTCACTGCTGTTCATGTTAGAAAAATAGTTGAAAAATCTGTTTTCTATACACTATCACCGAGAAAAAAAACAGTAAATTTTAACCTTAGGGGTATCAGTATAGGACAAACATGCGTTGCAGCCATAGACCTTAATGGGTGCTCTACCACAGGTGTGCGAATGTGCCCCATTAAGGTCTATGGATCCAACACGTTACTCAAAGCTAACATCAAAGTAGGCATTACTAAGTTTATATGGGCCACAGTTTAATAAAAATAACTTTACAAAGTTTTTTTTTATTAAAAATGGCCCAAATACCTAAGGGTACACCACTTCTTATCTCAGACTGAGACTGTCTGACAAGGAGGAGGTATAGATCTCCAGTTTGTGGAAGCGGATGGCCCTAAGTTCTGGGACAGAGATCAGACAGAGAGGTCCTCAGCTAAAATGAAAAGGATGGCTAGGGACAGGTGGTACTAAGCATTTATCTCTCTCTCTTTCTTTTTTTATGGTTATAAGAAGAATTATTTTGGGAAGATAACACAGGTTATACCCACCACCAGTATTTACATATGAGGACTTGACAATGAAGAACTGTCAGGAATGTGGGTGCAGACATTGGGGAGCAGTTTATTTTGTTTATCAGGAAGTACCAGTAAGACTATAGCCTATGCTTAAGGGAGACCTGGCACAAGAGATGATTAAATCTTGCATTGCCTTACAGGATTCACAAATGACATGGAATGTTTTGCAGAAGTTGTTGCTTCCCATTGGTAGATAATATACTGGTTGATAATTTGCATACTTGTTTATGGATGAGAGATGATTTCATGCAAGACGCTCCTTGAGTATGGAACCTCATGACAGAACTGGTTTAGGGTTGCTCCTGTTACACAGATTTTATAAATGACTTCTATTCTTTTTGAAGCAGCCTTAGACTTCACAGCATATTATATGCAAGTTAGACAACTAACTCTACCAGTTCTTCTGCATGTACATATTCAGGCTGTATGAACATCAGCATTATTGTATATAAGCACAGTGAGCTAATTGCTATAATATTAGGAGTAGATAGCAGTAAGCATGCTGCTGAAACAGCTGTGCTATGTGTAGTCATGTGACCCATGCAAAGACTTCAAACAGCCGGCATTGCCAATGTTATGCAAATTCATATTCACTTCAAAGAGCCCTATAACTGTGACATTGGCATTGAGGGTAGTTCATATAAGGCTTGTAGGATAAAAAGTCACATCTGACTTTTTATCCTGTGTGTCTTTTGTTTGTGATTAAAGTCTTTTGGATTGTCCATGGCCACCCGAAATCATTAATATACTACATGGAGCAGGTTATTTCTAGTTACATGGATTCTGCACGCTTTGCTGTGGATTGAAAGTTTAGGTTGGCAGGCCTGGCAACTGTTTTCCCTTTCAGCCCATATAAGGGTAACACAGCAAAGTGGCAAATCATTTCATTATATAAATGGGGAAGAAATGGGGATCTAGAACAGGCAGAAATGGGAAGAGAAGGCAAAGGAACACAAGAAGGACAGCAGGAAGAGAAGACAGATGGGAGAAAAAAGAATAAAAGGATATAGTTTTGGGGGGGGTATGTTTGCCCCTTTTTCATTTCAAAGAGGATAAAGAAAGAAGGTTACATGGAGAAAATTAGGGTAGGAAAGACAGCATGGGGGATGAAGCAGGGATAGACAAATAAACATGCACAGACTGATGGGGAGGTAGTGACACATGGCGGGGGGGGGTCAGTCATGGAGATAAACAAACTGACACAGGGTAGACAAATAGTGGCTGGAAGGACTGAACTACAAACAGGTGCAGAGGAGTGACACATGAGAAAGGGGAATGCAATAATGGAGGTAGAGATGCATAAGGAGGCCCTGCCCAAGCAACCCACAAGGTAACCCTCCCAGATGTCAGTCACCCCCCTCGGCTGATGATATGGGAGGGTGCCACCTCTGGCAGCCCAATACACTTTGTGGACACCTGAGAGATTCAATCAGCCACAAAAGGTGGCACTCCAGGGTGCAAATAGTGTTCATAATTCATAGACAAATTTGCTAAATCACCTCACAATTATAATTAATGTGTTACAAGGCCAGCTTTAGCCCACTAAGAAACACAATCACCATATTTCAGAAGTCAGAGTTACAACTAGTAACTTAAAAACACAAATATAATGAATATTTTATTTGCTTGTTTGTTTGTTTGTTTGTTTGTTTCTTGACTGGGAAAGCCCAACTGAGCAAGATCCATTTTTTTAGTGGAGGCCCAGGGAGAAAAGCTCCACATAAGAAAAAAAGGTTTTAAAGCATATATTTTAAACATAATTAGTGTGTTCTGTTTAAAAGTACATTTAATACAAGAGTAATACAGGACTGGAAAACATTCAATTCAAACATTGTGAAGGACTGTGAAGAACATAAACTCAGTTTACAAATACGTATCCAGTTAACTGCTACATAGTAAATGGTTGTACAGAGATATAAAGTATTTTTTACAGGATTTTTTAATAAGGTTTAAAAAAGGAGGCAGGAATAAGATGGAAAAAGTGATGAGATAGTGAGCACTGGAATATTAATAGGAAATTGGTAAAAGTGATGAAAAGGTTGAGTATATAGGGAAGTAGGGAATAGGGACTGGAACAAGAAGAAAGAGAAACATTTCCATGAATGGGAAAGGTGAAGGTGTAGATAAGAGGGTCATTAAGGTGAATGAGAGTATTTTGTAGAAGGCGTGTGAAAGGATGTTGTGTGCATAAGAGTATGGAAGATATAGGACTAAAGTTGATACTGGACACCCCCACCCAGTCACATTACATCAGCTCATTCTACTGTTTATAGTGAGAACGTAGCAGAGGCCCACCCCTTCTGAATATTGAATTATCTCATTATCTTCAGTCTCTTCACTTTCTACTGTTTATAGTGAGAACGTAGCAGAGGCCCACCCCTTCTGAATATTGAATTATCTCATTATCTTCAGTCTCTTCACTTTCTACTGTTTATAGTGAGAACGTAGCAGAGGCCCACCCCTTCTGAATATTGAATTATCTCATTATCTTCTGTCTCTTCACCTTCTACTTAAAAAAAAACTGTTTTCTGCCTTTTCTGTAACTAGTCTAGTCCAGATACAGATTTGCTGTATGCTGGACTGTTTATAAGCTTCTGAGATCTGCTAGTTCTTTCCTCTCCTGCACTTTTACTAGCTTATTAGTTTAGCACTTTACCAGACTTCTTGTAGCAATTATTGTAGCACACATAATTGCTACCAGCACTAAAGGTTCTACAAGGAAACTCCAGTACTTATTATTAATGCCCATCCCTCCAGGCATGTCTAAAGGGCAGTTCCCCTCTGCTTTCTCCTGTTAACCTGGTGAACTTAGGCATCCTGAAGCATTGTAGCAACTGCCTCATGTACACTGATAACCCTTTCCTCTTACCTCCCAATACTCAGACTTGTGAGAGATGCACTTATATATCCAAATTGGAAGCCATGCACTCTCCAGCCAAGACCAGAATAGCTGGTTAAGGGAGAAGGTCAACACTTGCACCACACCACATGGAACACATAGCCCTCCAGAACACACACCAGCACTGCCTTCACATAAAAACACAAACCACTCACCCACCTTCACGGAGGCTCTCAATAAAAATCTATCCAAACAGCAGAGACCTCAAAGGCAGAAATGCACTCGACCACCACAACACAACACTAATCATGAGACACATAACCCTCCTAAACAGTGTGCCACTCAACCAATCAGTCAGTCCAATTGCCATTCTTCTTCCCTAAATTTGCCAATAAAAGGGAATATCTTTTGCATATGATGGATGTGCATAGACAACTGCATTTTTATCTAGATAGGACAAAGAGCTTCTGCAAGTCTAACCAGTTGTTTGTGGCTTTTTCTCTCAATAGGAAAGGTCAGGCGGTATCCAAGGTATCTATCTCTTGTTAGATTTCGTTGTGCATTTCTTATGTTTATTCTTCTAGAGGTTGGTCTTTATCTGGACCAATTAGAGCTCATTCCACTACATCAATGGCTACATCAGCTGCTTTTCCTAGTCATCATCCCATAGATGATATTTGTATGGCAGCTACCTGGTCTTCTCCTCACACTTTTGTTAGCCACTACAAGCTTGATATTGTATTCAGGGACATGGCTTCCTTTGACTCCACAGTGCTTCGGCATGTCCTTCCATGAGGCCACCCAGGATTCACGGTAGCTGGGGACTCTGACCCAAGAGTGAGAAATCGTTACATGGATAACATAAGATTAAGAGTTATGTACATACCGTAACTTGGCATCTGTGTTATGCTATGTTACTATTCATCACTATCCCTCCCTCCGTTACCTATCCTGTAGGATCTAGAGGATGTGGAGGCATTATGGTTGGTGATCAAGATCTTCCCTAGCTGCTTTCTAGTGAAGAGCTAACTCAATATGAGGGGTTAGAGGCAGCAAGGGATCATGGGAGTGGGAGGAGCTCGAGCCTTGAAGATGTCTGTAAAGTGACGGCACGGATCCAATGCCAGATCCAAGACCCAAGAATGATGAATAGTGACATAGGATAACACAAATGCCAAGTTATGCTAAGTACATAACTCTAATTTTTTTTCACTAGTTGCCTGTATATTTATATTCCACTTTGAGCAGAAAGCTCCACATTTGGAATAAAACACAGTTAGAACTCTGTTGTTCTGCATCACACTGGGATGGCTCTACTTTCTGTTCTCTTACTGGCTTAATTATAGCCAGTCAGCATAAAAGTTGAATGGGCTCAATCAGGCTTTTTGAGAAAAACGACGCAAAAAGCTCCGCATTTGGAATAAAAGACAGCCAGGGTTCCATTGTTCTGCATCACGTGGGGATTGCTCCACGTTCGACTCTCTGAATGGCTTAATAATATCTAGTCAGCATAGATGGAGAATGGGCTCAATCAGGCTTTTCGAGAAAAAGGGAGCAATCGCAAGTCTGCTACAGTTTTTACAGCAGTGAGATACTTTTAAAAAGATGTATCATGGGGAGCTTTATTTTCTGTTTTACTTTTAAAAAGGGAAGGATCTTCACTGTGGACTTAACATTTGGAGCTTTTGAAAAAGCAGTAAAGCACTGCCTAGCATACTTTAAAAGAACAGTGTCTCCTACAGCAAAATATTTGGCTACTTTGGCTGTTTGCTGCAATAGGCAGACACTCTTCTTAAGGGATGCCAGTAACAACCTGCTCATCAGTTCACAGGACATCAAAGGCAAATGGAAGTACATCAAAGGCAAATGGAAGTATTACTTCTAGCATCTTCTGAATGAAGACAGCCCCACAGAAGCTGTATTGCCCCAGAGGAGGAGCATACCACTGAAGAAGTAAGAACAACACTAAGGAAAATTAAGTGGGATCGGGGAGAAATGGCTCCTGAGGGTACTTATAATATTATGGATAAAAAGGTGTATCTCATATAACTGGAGAATAAGCTTACCAGTGTCAGTATTCAAGAACAAATGGAACATTTGCAAGTGTGGGCAGTGTAGATGTATCAATCTTCTATCACATTGCATGAAAGTTCTGGACATAGTGATTGATCAATTAATATGTGGAGGAGTAGAAAGTAAGATGGGAGATGAGCAGTTTGGATTCAGATCAGGATGTAGCACAATTGTCCTGATGTTGGCAGTGAGACAGGTACTTGAGAGGAAGCTACAGATGAGGAAAGAGTCCAACTGGGCATTCCTAGACTTGGAGAAAGCATATGACATTGGGCAGTCCTGTGGTCGTTTCAAGTCCCAGACTCATTGGTAGAATTAATGAAGGCTATGTACAAGGACCCAATTACTCAAGCACAAACATTGTTCAGTCTCACAGAGGGGTTGTCAGTGGGAGTGGATGTGCATCAGTGTTCACCTCTGAGCCCATTGCTTCTCGTACTGGTGATGGATTACATTAGCAAACAGGCTGGAGGAGGCAGAGCAACAAAGTTGCTGTATAATGTGGCATTACAGGCAAACTGAGCAAGACCTTCAGCAATAGCTAGAGGAATGAAATGCAATAGGGAAGGCTCATGAGATGAAACTGAGTACAGACAAGACAGTTGTGATGGCAGCAAATGGGGGAAATGAGAATAAGCTAATAACTGATATGGGGGGAAACAGTGAGTACGAGTGTCAAGTAACTGGGAGGGGTGATTGAGGAGAAGGGAAGTCTGAACAAGGAGGTCAAAGCTAGAATCAGATGTGCTGTAGCCAACTGGTACAGAAATTCAGGGCACGTATATGACAGAAGAATGCCAAAGAAGCTGAAAAGTAAGGTGTAGAACACAGTGGTGTGAACAGTATTACTGTATAGTACAGAAACCTGGGCAGAAAAGGCAGAGCAGTTGAGTAAGCCAGAGGTTGTGGAGATGACGTTCCTGATATGGGTGGTAGGATGCACACTGTGAGCTAGACAAAGAAATGAGGACATAAGAGCAGAAGCTAAAGTTGTTCCAATTGCAGAAAAATCGAGTGGAACAGATAACTGTGGTTCAGGCACATATGCAGAAAAGCAGAAGACAATCTGGTGAAGAAGATTTGGGACAGACAGGAAGAAGGCAAGAGGAAACAAGGACATCCAGCAAAGAGGTTGTGTGTGAGAAGACTTCCAACAGTCGGGCATGAATGTCAAAGAAGGTATGACAGTGGCATTGAAGAGCGAGAGAGAGAGACAGTGACAATTGGCACAACACCCTGACCCCATGAAGAAAATCAGAAAAAGGGGGCTGATGATGATGATGTTTGTTTGCTTCAATTTGTCTGCATTCAAATCTAGTGAAGAGGCACTACTACAGCAAGTAGCATATATTAAAAGATCCATGTTTGCTACAGCAAAAGATCATTTTAGCTTGTTCTTTGCTGGAATTTGTGTGGAACAAAGTAGCATGGCTGGCAGAGACCTGTGGCTTGGACTTGGAGCAAGGCTGGATTATCTCAATGGAATTACTTACTGTGGACTGTTTGTTTTCTGTTTTGTGCCCAGACCTGCTGGAAATTGTTGGATTGTCTGCTTATTTAGAAGGTAAGTCACTTTTTGGGCTGCAGCAATTGGGGGAATCTTCTGAAATCTGTAGGCATACCCAGTCTGAGCTGTCATTCACTTTGCCTTCTGTTTTTGTCCCCTCCCTCCTAAAGTTGTAATTTTTCAGGTAAATCATCAATAATTAGACAATATTAATGCTGAACATTTTTATTCAGAAAAGCTGGCAGCTATGCAGTAATCTGCAGAAATTGTTTTGTTCTAATAATTATTAGGACAGAGGCATTGAGGGAGTTCTTCTAAAATGTGCATGCATACTTCTGAAGTATCCCTAATTTTGCCTCATATTTTAGCCCTGCCGCTTGTAAAAGTGTTGATTTTTTTCTGGTAAATTGCTATGTATTAGTCAATCGATAATGTCTGCCATTCCAGCATCATACTTTCTGTTCATAATGTCCATGCTGATGAAAATGTGTTGTTCTATTAACTTTGTAAGATAAATATCATATGTAAAAATGTCCCTTGGTTTGGGCCATTGTACCCATTATATTTGGCTTTGCCAATGTTTTGTTCCTTGAATGTGCTTGCATTCATCAGTGTTATAGCTTCGACTGAACACTGTTAGTAGTCAGTACAGTTCAATGATCGGTGACTTGGTGTGCTTGGCAGTTGATGTGAAAGTGACCCTTAAACTCACTGTGAGTTTCCAAAAAACTGCAGGTGGCAGTGTCCGGAATGGCTCTTGAATATTTGTATATTGCAGTATGCAGCAGAAGCATAGAAATGGTGGGGTGGAGAAGGCAATTGCCCCGGGTGCAATGTTTTAAGGGGCTTAATCAAAAGGTGAGCTCTGTATTTTCTGTACCAAAATGCCAGTTCAGAAAGGAACTTGAGTTCAGCATTCTTATGTTTTTTGGAGGGGTCTTCACTTGAAGAGCTGGGGCTGTGGATTGGCTGAATTAGTTCCCACAGTCATCTGAAGACTTTTGTTTGTTTTCTTGTCAGTTGAAGAGCTGAAGGGGAAGGGTGCTCATTTGTTGGACTGGCACAGGGTGCTTTTTGAGCCAGCCACTCCTCTGATACATAGCATTCAAACCTGACTCTGCGTGAGGATCATTCTGGATTTGTTTTACTACTGATATGGAAAGGATGAGGTTACCAGTCATGTGACTCAGCAGGAGCAGGACAGAAGTAAGAAGTTGCAGATTTCCTTGCCTGACCGGACAACTAAGGCAAATGATGGAATTGTTCACAAAATGCATGGTTTTGCTGCACCTCTTCTGTTTGTGAATTAAAATAAAACAATTCTGATGTGTATGTTGGACTGAATAGGTGAACTGAAATTATTTTCTCTCTGCACTTGCTTTAGGCTGAACAGAAGAGTTTCATGACACAAGTGTACAGTATGCATTCTTGGCTACTACATAAAGTGCAATAAAATTTTGGTTGAAAAAAATGACATGATTTCACAATATGAAAAGAGGGTGTTCTACACTTTGGTTGTTCGTCACCCATTGCTGTGATATGTGTTTCACACTGGCCTCTTAAGAGGTGGACGCCTACACCTGTATACTGAGGAAGACCATTGTCATCTTTTTCTGGCAACACAATACACACCTTTCACTGCTATTACCTTCCTGCATGTCTTGTACAATTTATATTTATTTTTTGGTGTGAAAATCTATAATAGTGTTTGTGTTTGTTTTGTTTTGGGTTTTCTTTGCTATTGATAGCACCGTTCGCACGCTATACTCCACTGTGTACATTTATTTTAGAATTTTGTTTCCTAGTTGCAGTAGTTTGCAGTTCTTGACACTGAATCTGTTTTAATATTTTTATTCCCCTAAACTACTCAAGTCCCTTCTCATTCCTTCTGTTCTTTTACTTATATCATTTGCAGGTATGTGCATTTACCCTTTCCCATCTCCCTGCAGGGTCAGATATAAAACATGTCAGTAGTAAAATAGCCCAATTTCAATCTCTGCTGTACTCCCTTAGCAACATCTTCTTTTTCACATTGCACTTCATTTACCATAACTGTCACTATCTTGTTTGTAATCCAGGACATCACACTGAAATGTGCCCCTAGGCTAATTAACAGCTTCATTAAACGCACATACTGGACCACACTAAATGACTCATTGTTAAACTTTATACATTACACTGCTGCCTCCACTACTGGTTACACACTCCAATTCTTGTAGCTCCTGGGCTGCTCTGTGTAGCAGTCCATACATGGTATATTCATATAACCCACTGAGTCAAAAAACATAGTTTGCATGCATTACCTTATTGTATACACTAACCCAAAGTCCTTACTTCTGAGTAAAAGAAAAAACATAGTTTGCATGCAATACCTAATTGTATGTAGGCTTGTTGTACTTATCTGCTGTAATTAAATATCATGTTTTAAGTAAAATAGCTACAAAAGAATAATTAAATAACTGATGTGTGTGTGTATTATGCAAATTTTGTGTGGATAGAAGAATAAACCCTAGACCATTTGTCTTTTTAGTTAATTATTGTTGTGTTATATATTTTGATAATCAGACTGAAGCTCATTTTCAGAGGAGGTATGGCAGTACTATCTGGTTAAGTGATTTGCTCTGAGTCACACAGTACACAAATGTAACTAAGACAGAAGGGAATCAAACCCAGGACTAGAGGATAAATCCCACAAACAGTTCATGGCATTAATCCTCTGTGCATAATACACACAATCATTGACTTCTTGAGAGATATTGAATTTGCACAATTACGTGTTGATATTTTCTTCCCGCTAAGTGCAGCTTTTGTATACAAATATATGTAGCAAATACAGGTAAGAAAATAATAAGTAATCATAACTGACAATATGACACTTTTTGATCTCTTGGAACTGTATTTGACACTAATATAGTTATCCATTTAGGCCAAAGACTTTGAAATAAATTATAAAAAGAAAAAAAAATAGAAGAGCGGGCCATAAAATGATGACATCAAATCTAACAGAATGACAGAAAATGTGAATAAAATAAAAGTTGCCTGGGTACAAAGACAGCAGTATGTTCTGTTGCTGCAGTACTGAATTTAGGCCACTAGATGTCAGAACACACAATTCTTTTTCTATTATACCACCGCATATTACTATGCAACAAAGTATGCAACAAGTGTGACAAATGTATCTAACAATTTTTTTTTTCTTTTTTTTTTTAAGTTCAGGTCATTGGACAACAGTTTTAAGCCATTATTTTATATGTAATTATGGTAAAGTCATTTATATCCCTTTGCTTTTACATAATTAGATTTTTGATTTATTTTAGTCTATTAGGTAACATGCCATTAACTTCTATGTAATTCTTTAAATTGTTTGAACAGCTTTACTAGTATGTACTGATTTTGTTTGTTTATTTGTTTAATTTCAGTCCACTGGGCACTTGATCTATGCCATACTTTTAAATTCTAACAAAATACCTTGTTTTGCAACTTGCTTTTTAAGACTTCAGTAACTTAAGACTTCACTGCATCTTAAATAACTGGTTTTGTGGCACAGAAAGATAGAGCCTGACCTCACCCCAGGTGACCATGGTTTGATCAGTGATCTTGGCAATGGAGGAGCCAGGAAGGGAGGGAGGGAAAACAGTAAAGGGGAATGGCCTGATCACCTCCACCAATAGGTGGAAAGGTTTGCAAGCATTTGGAGGCACAGAAAGTGTGATTTCCATGGTGAAAAATGGGGAAACTGTCTCCCATGCTTTGGGTTCAGTGGATGGGGACACTTGATTGGAGAATACCTTGCAGAAGTGAAGGAACACTAATTGCAGGTAGCTCATTCCATGCCACATTCCTTTGCACAGCCAGGTGTGTATAGGGAATTAGGTTAAAAAAATGCAAAAACAAATTGCCCCCATGGCTGCCTAAATGATAGCCCCTCTCAGTCAGCTCTTACCCTCGGTAAAGAAAGCATTAATGAAGCATTTGGTTGAGAGGGAGCTGTTCAACAGGCAGCAGAAACAAGAAAAACTTAAATATTTTGTCAAACTTCCTTTTCTATTTAGATGTAGAATCAATATTTTCATTTGAAACAGCTACTAAACTTACATTTTCAAGTTTCCCAGTGATCTATGTGATAGACTGAACACTCACAGCTTTTTATTTAAATCATAAATTAAGTAAGCACAAAGTTATGTAGTACAACATTGCAATGTATAAGTTATCTTCAATAATTAATTTAAAATTAACTTGCATTGTGGCAAAGAGGGATAAAGCCCTAACTACAGCTCAGGTGATCAGGGAGCAATTAGTAGCTCAGATGTCCAAAGAGCTGTCAGGGAGGGATTGCCTATCGCAGGAGGGGGGCATCCGTCCAGGTGCTCCCTAAAGTGAGGCATGTTTCATAGAGAGCAGTAGCCCTCAGGTGCAATAAATGAATGCAGGGGATGGGGTCAGTAAATACAAGGGTAGATCATTACATTTTAAACAATGCTGAAGCAGTTGCCAGCATGACCCCACAGGGCACCCTTAAGATCTACACTGGTACCAACACTATGGTGGACAAAGTCTTGTAGTGTTAGGAAGTGCTAATAACCCCAGTGATGCATGGGGGAACAGGGATGGCAAAAAATATGAAGCAAAAAAGGGAGAGATAGTCTATTTAGAATTTTGCTTTACTGACATTTCCTCTGCATAGATTGTACAGCTCTGGAGTAATCTGTTTATTCACTCCAAAACAAGCAACCCATAATTAAAACAACATTATGTATTTACAAAGAATTTTTCTGTACAGAAATTCAGTCTATGCAAGTAACTATCTATATTGCACTATGTTGATGCTGTAATTTTTATCCAGTTACATGTTTTCAGCATTTATATATGAGTGAATTATATTATAAAACTATGACAGCAAAAACAAGAAATGTTAGAATCAGTTGGTAAAATCCTGGGCAGTAGTTTAGATAAACTGTGGGCAGCTCTGTGGCACTTCTCTGTCATTTCCCTCAGCTTAAGATTCCTTGGTGGTTGAAAGTCAAACCTCATAGTGGTTAACATTAACCAGTGGTGTCTGGTTTTGTCAGAAGAATACAACCTTATACAGTTACAATGAAGTATGCTAGAGGAAGCAAAACTAAACTGCAAAGCCAAAAATATGTGTATTCAAACTGCAAATAAAATAACAAAAAGGAAAAAAAAAATAACAAAAAAGTAAAAAGGAACTAAGTAGTATTTAATAAGCAACTTCTGTCCTGCTATTTTAAGCTGACTTCTTAAAATGCATTATATTCCCTTTGTGGAGCATTTTATTAACAGAAAAGTATTACTGTGTGGTTTACCCAAAAAACTTGCTCAGTATGTATCATACAAATTTTAAAAGGATACATGTCAACTTGCCAAAGGTAGTTTTGGCAAACGCAAAAAAAAAAAAACAAAAGTTCATTGAAACTACCTTCAATAAACATTAACAAAAAAAAATGCAGGTGGTTAGCCTCCCCTGCACCCCACCATGTGGGAGACACCCCCAGACCCCCTGGAATTATATATACCAACTCTGAGTTCATAAAACAGTGGAGAAAAAAGGAAATCTCCTCTGTCAGCAAGAGTAGTTTCAGTGATTGTTTTGTTTATATTTGCAAAAAGTACTTTTGGTGACCTGGCATGCACCCATTTTAAAACTATACCCATTTCTACAATTAGTTAATGAATTACAATACTAGAAATTAAATAAGGATGAGATGGTGCTATTAACTTGTTGAAGAACTCCTGCTTCCTAACCCATGTTAAAATGTCTCAGCTTGCCTAGACAAAACTGTTGCATAGCAAGGCTTCTTGTTTACATTTGGTTTGCCAATTTCTTTCTACTGCTTTACATGTTAGTACAGAGCAGTGGTGACTGATAAATAAATTAAGAATGCTCCACATGAATAGCTAACATGTCACTTGCTGTATCCAAGGCTGTAGACAAACCAAAATGATGATGTATTTGTTTCCGCTGATGAGCCTTGTTTATCTGACTCATTATTTCTGTTTTTCCCACATAACATAATCCTCTATCTTATGTGCAGATCTCGGTTCATCAAGTGATAACACTATGTGCCAAGGTTGCTGATCAAATATGGTAACAAATTGCTTGGGCTGATATGTGATAAGAAAGAAGAAATACTTGGATATATCTATGGATAACTTCAAGAAAATCTCCTTCTGGAACTCTGCCAGCCACTTGGTACCAGCATCAAATGGTGAGATCTCGAAGAAGTATCAGTACATATTCACTTTAACGAGTCAGGTTGTATTTTACATCTGTTTCTGCAGATTTTTTTGTTTGAACACCATTTGCAAAATCTGATATCTGCATTATACATTTGCTGATTGTATGCAACTAAGCATTTTATGTAGTATTTTGCTCCTCTTCTGCTTTACAAGTAAATTGTAGCACTTTATTGTATTACCCAGTGATATCCTATTTATTTAAACAATAGATAATGTACAGCATAGCCAGTGCAATTTACATCAGCAATGTAATGGCATAATTGTGAAGGCAGGCATCCTATATAAAGACCTGACAAGAACAGCACAGATGTATTCAGCGCCTTGTGTAAACATAAAATGAAGGTTAGCATAGAGTTCATACAGTATGAATGTGTCTGTCTAAGTCTTGTTCATTCTTTCCATGCATTAACAAATCTAAATTTACCTATAAGTGCCTTGTTTCCTAGATCCCCCACCTGCTAGCTAAATGGATTGTGCGACTGACTACGCCAGTGTGACTATGACTGCAGTTCACATCAGCAGCTAGCAGGTGGCAGTATTGCATAAAAAGTTTGCACAGCCTCTACTCTCTGTAATGTCAAATTGTGGTACTTAAAAAGGTGTGATAAAACTACATATTCATTAATACATAAGGTTTTTATTTTGGCCCAAACTGAGTTAATAACCCCCCATCTTGGCAATATACATTTATTTCACCAATTTTAAAACCTAATAAAGATCCAACTAGATGTTCTTCATATCGACCCATCTCATTACTTAATGTTGATTATAAAATGTTTATGAGTATTTTTGCTGATAGATTGAAGACAATCATCCCCGGCATTATAGATATAGATCAGACGGGCTTCATTGTAAATAGAAATACTTTTGATAATATAAGAAGAACTTTAACATTAATTGATTTTGCAAATAGGAAAAAGATTTAACACTTATTAGTCTTGATATAGGTTCAGCATTTGATTCAGTAAGTTGGGACTATCTGTTTACCTTACTGAAATGCACAAACTTCTCGGATGCATTTGTAAATTTAATTGAGCATTTATACAAAGGAACGCTGGCTTATATTAAGGTAGGAACATATGTTTCACAAAAAAATACCCATTCTTAAAGGTACAAAGCAAGGATGTCCACTTTCTCCACTATTATTCACTTTAGTAATGGAGCCTTGGGCTAATTTGATTAGAAACAGTACTGACATAGAGGGTTTTGAAATAGATGAAAATACAACATCAAAAATTCAACTTTTTGCAGATGATGTTCTAATTACATCAGCAGGATCTAATTCTTCTATGCAGTCTTTATTTGATAAAATGATGAATTTTAAAAGTATTTCTGGTTTAATATTCAATGAAGAAAAACTAAAATACTACCTATATATACACGAAAAAATATTCTCATTAGTGATTTTACTAAATATGTACCCAATTCAGGTCAGATAACTTATTTAGGTATAATACTATCTAAAGATATTAAATCTATTATATATAATAACTATAATACCTGTTTTCTTAATATACAAAATCTTTTTAATACCTGGAATAATATGTTTTTACTATGGAGGAGAGACTTACAATTATTAAAATGATAATATTCCCCAAGATTTTATACTTAATACAATCAATAATACTTTCACCTACAAAATAATTATCAAGAAACTGAATACACTAATGTTAAATTTCTTATGGGCACCTAATAGACCTAGGATTGCATTAAAGAAACATACTAATAGCTGGTCTCAAGGGGTATTTCTTTTCCAGACTTTAATTTATATATTATCTCTTCTATTATAAAAGTTATTACTTTATTAATAGATCAGTCATATATCAAAATGGAAAGATTATTGGGAGCTAATTAGTATGCACTTCATGAAAATCTCCTTAACACATAAAAATATGATTGTAAATAACTCCATGTTGTGGTTGCTAAAGGAATTTTGTACTTCACCTATTACGCCTAAACATATGGTTTGTTACCCATTAAATATTATTATTAGTTATCGTAACTTTATATTCATGCACCCTAAGTATAGGAATGGAATTTTATTGTATTCCCTATAATGTATACTCAGGGTATGCTTATGTCATCTACTTCTGAAGGAGCTCATTTAGCTATAGATAATGATCTAAAGTACTGGTGTCAGCTGATATCTGATAATAAAGTTAAAAATCTAGATTTCTTAAAACAAGAATTTGATCTAAGAGAAACTTGCTGGTTAGAGGTTCAGATCTTTAGACAACATCTCATTGATAGAATAGATCTAATGTCTATAACAGTTAAAAAATCTATTCCAAAACTGATTGATTACTTGATATTACATTTACAGCATAAAGTTTCTGATAAAGGTAAACTTTCATATATACATAAAATTATCAGACAAGAAACTTTTTACAGTGTAGATTCATACTGGAATTATTTCACCTCTATTAATGGGGACCCACCAACTCAACAAGATAAACAATATATATTGGAATCTGCTTATAGAACTACATCTTCCATTGTCTGGAGACTTTATACATGGAAATTTTACATAGATCGTTTTATACACCTTTGATGATGAATAAAATAAATAATAAAGATAATCTATGTAAGAGATGTAATGTAGAAATTAATGCTGACTGGGCTCATATGTTTTATGACTGTATGAAGTTGAAAGAATACTGGAAGTCAATTAATGAATTTTTGCAGGCTCTTTTACAGATAATTTCATTATTTCTAAGTCTCTTATATTATTCAACACACCTGTACCTCAATGTGTTAAAAGATTAAGCTTCCCTTGTTATGGTCTATCCTAGCAGTGGCTAGGAAAATAATAACTAGAAATTGGATTTCAGATACACCTCCTTCGTTCAATGAATTTAAAATGTTATGAATATAATGTGCCATATGGAAATAAGCACAATTAGAATGAGAACAACTAGAAAAACATCATATTATATAGTATGGGATAATTTACAAAATTTGTTAAAAAAATTCTAATTTCAATAGCACGGTATTTTAGTTTAATTAATTGATCTGATTGTAGTGGATGTCTTTGTAAATACTTTAGTTGTTTTGTTGAATATTATAATAATACCTATTTTTAATTACTTGTATAAAATTGTTATGATATTTCTCTTATATGTTAAAACAATAAATCTGTTTTGAAAAAAAAAAAAAGGTGTGATGGTAAATTTGGTCTGCTAACCTATTTGAGAGATTAAAGTGATTTTTCGGATGTTTAAAAGTTTACCTTTGCACCACGGCATGTGGTACATAAACTTCCAGACAGCACCTGTGTAAAACAGAGAACATTTTTCACTGCTGTTTATGTTAGAAAAATAGTTGAAAAATCTGTTTTCTATACACTATCACCGAGAAAAAAAAACAGAAAATTTTAACCTTAGGGGTATCAGTATAGGACAAACATGCGTTGCAGCCATAGACCTTAATGAGTGCTCTAACACAGGTGTGCGAATGTGCCCCATTAAAGTCTATGGATCCAACACGTTACTCAAAGCTAACATCAAAGTAGGCATTACTAAGTTTATATGGGCCACAGTTTAATAAAAATAACTTTACAAAGTTTTTTTTTTATTAAAAATGGCTCAAATACCTAAGGGTACACCACTTCTTATCTCAGACTGAGACTGTCTGACAAGGAGGAGGCATAGATCTCCAGTTTGTGGAAGCGGATGGCCCTAAGTTCTGGGACAGAGATCAAAGAGAGAGGTCCTCAGATAAAATGAAAAGGATGGCTAGGGACAGGTGATACTAAGCATCTCTCTCTCTCTTTCTTTTTTTATGGTTATAAGAAGAATTATTTTGGGAAGATATCACAGGTTATACCCACCACCAGTATTTACATATGAGGACTTGACAATGAACTGTCAGGAATGTGGATGCAGACATTAGGGAGCAGTTTATTTTGTTTATCAGGAAGTACCAGTAAGACTATAGCCTATGCTTAAGGGAGACCTGGCACAAGAGATGATTAAATCTTGCATTGCCTTACAGGATTCACAAATGACATGGAATGTTTTGCAGAAGTTGTTGCTTCCCATTGGTAGATAATATACTGGTTGATAATTTGCATACTTGTTTATGGATGAGAGATGATTTCATGCAAGACGCTCCTTGAGTATGGAACCTCATGACAGAACTGGTTTAGGGTTGCTCCTGTTACACAGATTTTATAAATGACTTCTATTCTTTTTGAAGCAGCCTTAGACTTCACAGCATGTTATATGCAAGTTAGACAACTAACTCTACCAGTTCTTCTGCATGTACATATTCAGGCTGTATGAACATCAGCATTATTGTATATAAGCACAGTGAGCTAATTGCTATAATATTAGGAGTAGATAGTAATAAGCATGCTGCTGAAACAGCTGCGCTATGTGTAGTCATGTGACCCATGCAAAAACTTCAAACAGCCGGCATTGCCAATGTTATGCAAATTCATATTCACTTCAAAGAGCCCCATAACTGTGACACTGGCATTGAGGGTAGTTCATATAAGGCTTGTAGGATAAAAGGTCACATCTGACTTTTTATCCTGTGTGCCTTTTGTTTGTGATTAAAATCATTTGGATTGTCCGTGGCCACCCGAAATCACTTATATACTACATGGAGCAGGTTATTTCTAGTTACATGGATTCTGCACGTTTTGCTGTGGATTGAAAGTTTAGGTTGGCAGGCCTGGCAATTGTTTTCCCTTTCAGCCCATATAAGGGTAACACAGCAAAGTGACAAATCATTTCATTATATAAATGGGGAAGAAATGGGGATCTAGAACAGGCAGAAATGGGAAGAGAAGGCAAAGGAACACAAGAAGGACAGCAGGAAGAGAAGACAGATGGGAGAAAAAAGAATAAAAGGATATAGTTTTGGGGGGGGGTATGTTTGCCCCTTTTTCATTTCAAAAAGGATAGAGGAAGAAGGTTACATGGAGAAAATTAGAGTAGGAAAGACAGCATGGGGGATGAAGCAGGGATAGACAAATAAACATGCACAGACTGATGGAGAGGTAGTGACACATGGCGGGGGGGGGGTCAGTCATGGAGATAAACAAACTGACACAGGGTAGACAAATAGTGACTGGAAGGACTGAACTACAAACAGGTGCAGAGGAGTGACACATGAGGAAGGGGAATGCAATAATGGAGGTAGAGATGCATAAGGAGGTCCTGCCCAAGCAACCCACAAGGTAACCCTCCCAGATGTCAGTCACCCCCCTCGGCTGAGGATATGGGAGGGTGCCACCTCTGGCAGCCCAATACACTTTGTGGACACCTGAGAGATTCAATCAGCCACAAAAGGTGGCACTCCAGGGTGCAAATAGTGTTCATAATTCATAGACAAATTTGCTAAATCACCTCACAATTATAATTAATGTGTTACAAGGCCAGCTTTAGCCCACTAAGAAACACAATCACCATATTTCAGAAGTCAGAGTTACAACTAGTAACTTAAAAACACAAATATAATGAATATTTTGTTTGTTTGTTTGTTTGTTTGTTTGTTTGTTTGTTTGTTTCTTGACTGGGAAAGCCCAACTGAGCAAGATCCATTTTTTTAGTGGAGGCCCAGGGAGAAAAGCTCCACATAAGAAAAAAAGGTTTTAAAGCATATATTTTAAACATAATTAGTGTGTTCTGTTTAAAAGTACATTTAATACAAGAGTAATACAGGACTGGAAAACATTCAATTCAAACATTGTGAAGGACTGTGAAGAACATAAACTCAGTTTACAAATACATATCCAGTTAACTGCTACATAGTAAATGGTTGTACAGAGATATAAAGTAGTATTTTTTTACAGGATTTTTTTAATAAGGTTTAAAAAAGGAGGCAGGGATAAGATGGAAAAAGTGATGAGATAGTGAGCACTGGAATATTAATAGGAAATTGGTAAAAGTGATGAAAAGGTTGAGTATATAGGGAAGTAGGGAATAGGGACTGGAACAAGAAGAAAGAGAAAAATTTCCATGAATGGGAAAGGTGAAGGTGTAGATAAGAGGGGCATTAAGGTGAATGAGAGTATTTTGTAGAAGGCATGTGAAAGGATGTTGTGTGCATAAGAGTATGGAAGATATAGGACTAAAGTTGATACTGGACACCCCCACCCAGTCACATTACATCAGCTCATTCTACTGTTTATAGTGAGAAGGTAGCAGAGGCCCACCCCTTCTGAATATTGAATTATCTCATTATCTTCAGTCTCTTCACTTTCTACTGTTTATAGTGAGAACGTAGCAGAGGCCCACCCCTTCTGAATATTGAATTATCTCATTATCTTCAGTCTCTTCACTTTCTACTGTGTCTCTTCACTTTCTACTTAAAAAAAACAGTTTTCTGCCTTTTCTGTAACTAGTCTAGTCCAGATACAGATTTGCTGTATGCTGGACTGTTTATAAGCTTCTGAGATCTGCTAGTTCTCTCCTCTCCTGCACTTTTACTAGCTTATTAGTCTAGCACTTTACTAGACTTCTTGTAGCAATTATTGTAGCACACAAAATTGCTACCAGCACTAAAGGTTCTACAAGGAAACTCCAGTACTTATTATTAATGCCCATCCCTCCAGGCATGTCTAAAGGGCAGTTCCCCTCTACTTTCTCCTGTTAACCTGGTGAACTTGGGCATCCTGAAGCAATGTAGCAACTGCCTCATGTACACTGATAATCTTCTCCTCTTACCTCCCAATACTCAGACTTGTGAGAGATGCACTTATATATACAAATTGGAAGCCACACACTCTCCAGCCAAGACTGGAATAGCTGGTCAAGAGGAGAAGGTCAACACTTGCACCACACCACATGGAACACATAGCACTCCAGAACACACACCAGCACTGCCTTCACATAAAAACACAAACCACTCACCCACCTTCATGGAGGCTCTCAATAAAAATCTATCCAAACAGCACAGACCTCCAAGGCAGAAATGCACTTGACCACCACAACACAACACTAATCACGAGCCACATAATCCTCCTAAACAGTGTGCCACTCAACCAAAGCCCCTAAGGCAAAACAGCATGCCCAACACACTAGTCATAGGTGATTCGATAGTGAGGCACACTGATGTCCCACTCACTAAGTTGAATAAGGAGAAAGTAATAGTCAGCTGCCTTTCAGGTGCCAGAATCCACAACATAACCCACGCACTCAAGTCCCTCAACAACAGGTGCAAATATGATTCTGTCATTGTACATGTGGGTGTGAATGACCTGAGATGTACCTCCCTGGACTACATGAAAAGAGACATGGAGGTGCTCTCGGATTATGTAGCCCAGGTGGGTATGACCCTAGCCCTGAGCAGCCTCCTACCATCACAGTACAATCAGAACATTGTTGATTTCAACAACTGGCTAAGTTTCTGGTGTAATTCTAAGAGGATACAGTATCTGTCTGCCTGGGATGAGATGATTGACAGACCTCAATGCTTTGCCAGAGATAGCCTGCATCTGTCACGCCTGGGCTTCTGGATACTGGCCAAGGCTCTTTCCACCCTTATAGTGCCTTTTTTAGGCAGTGTTCCAAAGACCAGATTACCTCCGTAACAGCTAGAGATAAATGCAATCTGAGGGTCATGCTGCTCAATGCTAGAAGTCTAAATCTTAAAATGCACTTGCTCGAAGCACTCCTTAAAATGGAGAACATCGACATTTGTGCTGTAACAGAGACCTGGTTCCAGGCAGCAGAAAGCACCCCTGCACTACCAGGCTATAACTCGTTCCACACCTTTCGGCCCCAGAACTTGGACCGAAGGCAGTGGTGTTTCCATATTCATAAAGGATGCGCACGCCTCCAGACTGGTAGCCCAACATAACACATCAGAGATACCTCAGGTGCAGCTAACACTGCATAAGACAGTGATTCAGGTCGTATCCTGCTATAGGTCCCCAACCATGTCCCAAGACTCACACTCCATGTTCCTAAGCACACTGGAGAATATCAGGGTCCAACCTAACACTCTCATACTGGGCGACTTCAACTACCGCTCCATTAACTGGGAAAACTACTCATGCACCAATTCACTTGCCCAATGTTTCCTGGAATTCATTAATTCCAATGCCCTGGATCAGCTTGTTCTTACCCCCACTAGAGATAGCAAAATCCTTGACCTGGTCATTACTAACATGGGCGACCATTGCTCTATACCAATAGTCAACTGGTTAGATCCGACCAACTAATCACCTTGGAAATCCACATCCCTCCCACCCCCACCCTCCCCGCAAAAGTAACCACCATGAAAAACATCTCCAAAGTTAACTTTGGGCTCCTAAAAACAGAGGTGGCTAACGTCATGGCACCCATGTAACTGGAGAACAGCTGCATGACCACCAAATCATACACTAATGCCCTGTACGAACACGTACACAAATGCATAGATCTTGACATACCCAATAGAACCAAGATGCTCTCCTCCAAAAAAAGGAAGCCAATCTGGTGGTCCCCTACCATAAACAAACTCTACAACAGAAGGAGAAAACTGATGAGGAATAAGGTGAAGTCCCAAGACAGGAAAAACTCCCTTATCAGCCTCAACAAAATTTGAGATCCCTCATCAAATCCTCTAAAGCTAGTTATGAAAACAGAATTGCAGCAGATAGTAAAGACAACCACAAGGCCTTCTACAGTTATGTAAAGAATCTCCACAGCAATATCCAGATTTGCTCAGAGCTATTGCACAATGACACCTCCTATACCGAGCCAACAGATATTGACAATATACTGGCTGACAGATTCAGTGCCAACGTTACCCCTCTCTCCCCCACCAAAGGACCAATCACAATACCAGTAGATTGCCAGGCACCCAGTATTACTGCTGCACAGGTTAAAACAGCACTGTCCAAGGCCAAGAATACAGCTTCTATGGGACCTGAAAATATCCCTGGCTATGTTCTGTATGAACTACAGAGTGAACTGGCACCTCACCTATGTGCCCTGTTCAATCACAGCCTCACCACAGGCTTTGTCCCTACCAAATGGAGCACTGCTACAGTCATCCCTCTCCACAAAGGAGGAGCAACTACAGACCTGGGAACTATTAGATTGATGAGTCTGATATGCAAAGCTATGGAATGCATCATTATGGACCTAATAAACAAGGATATAGGGAATCTCCAAACTCTGGATCCCACACAGTTTGGTTTTGTGAAGGGTAGATCATGCCTGCTCAACCTGGTCGACTTCTTTGAGTCAGTTACCAGAGCTGTGGATGAAGGCAAGGTGGTTCATACATCCTATGTTGATCTGGCCAAGGCCTTTGATACCATTCCCCACTCAGGAATCACAGAAAAACTCACTAAGCTAGGCATCAAACCCTATATCACTAGGTGGGTTGCAAACTGGTTCACAGATAGAACCTACAGTGTGAAAGTAGCTGACTCCATGTCAGACTGCTGGCCAGTCACGAGTGGAGTCCCACAGGGTTCGGTCCTGGGTACTTTCCTATTTGGTATCTACTTCTCTCAAGTCTAGGCCAACACGAAGGGACTCTGGCTGACAAAGTTCACAGATGATTGCAAGTTGGGAGCCATAATTAACTCCCCAAGTGATGCTGACATCCTACAGAAAGGCCTCACTGAGACCAACGACTGGTGTCAGAACCATGGCCTTAGGCTCAATGCCAAAAAAAGTGTCATCATCCCCTTTGGGAAAAACCCGGTTCCCATGAATGACCACATCGATGGTAGTCCACTGAACACAGAAGGCATTATAAGAGATCTGGGAACACAGGTTGACAGCAACCTCTCTTTTGACCACCACATTGCCACTTTGGTCAGAAAGTCCCTCTAGGATTCACATCTCATTACTAAGGGTTTTGCATCCAGGAATAAAGAGGTCATTGTCTCCCGCTACTCTTCCCTCATTAGGCCAATCATTTGGCATGTACCTCACTAGACACCTGCAACAACTGAAGAGGCCATAAAAGTACCTCACAAAGAGGATCCTAGACCTTAAACACTTGTCCTATATGAACAGACTCAAAAAAACTCTAACTATTCTCTGTCTCATATTGCCTACCTAGAGGCGATCTCTGGTTGACTTACAAAGCCATATCTAACCCATCACTGGCTCTCTTTAAGAGAAATCTTGATGGGTGGATGGGAAATAGAAAATTCACCCCGGGGATCACTCCAGTGGCTCTACTCGACAGAGACACTGGGAACTAAGGTCAGGTGGCACGATGCCAGGGTAATCCTATGGGCTAGGCTTGTAAAGGCTCCAGGGCCATTAGCTAGTACACACCTACGAACCTATGAACCTATAAGAGAAATGTGTATATAACAGGTATGTTAGGAGACAATGAAAATGGATACAGGAATTGGAGAATGTTAAACTGCTGATCTAGGAGAAATTATTTATGTTAGTAAATGTGAGTAAATATGAGTATTTGTAATATAGGAGGGATTTAGCAAGGACTAGAACAGGAATATAGCCAGTTATTGTTTAGGAGCTGTTTAAGTTGATTTTTGAAATGGAGTGTACTGCCAAATAAGTAAGTTGACAGCAAACTGGACTACTGTTAATGGACCTCATGACTGCAGTGATCACACAATGGGGCATGGAGGCAACGGGGGCAGTAAATAAGCAGAGCAGTATTTGGCATAACACAGCACAGAGAATGATAGAGGACTGACATGCTGTGGGCCAGCCTGACATGGCGTAAGGAGGGAAGAGAGCTGGGCAGGTTGTGGTTCTGCTGGGGGAGGCTAATCTGACAGCATGGAGAATATAGTTCAGTAGAATAGGATACAGAGAACATTGTCAGGCCCGATTACCATCCTGATATTTAACAAGTCCCACGGTGTTACACATAAACACGGACTAGTTGTAATGCTACAAGAGATATGAGGTCTCCAGTACACTGGGTACAGTCTCTGCTATCAGCACAGTTCCAACAGACAGCGAGCATTGCTAACATACCTAATAGGTTCATAGGTTCATAGGTAGGTACTAGGCTATTGGCCCTATGGCCTATGTAAGCCTAGCCAAAAGGTACCCTGGCTTTTGCCACCCAAGAAAATTGTTTTCTGTGCCCCTGTCGAGCAGAGCCACAGAAGTGATCCCCGGGGTGAATTTCCTATCTCCCATCCAATGCACCAACGCACTGTATGAACACATACACAAATATATGGATCTCACCATACCCAATAGAACAAAGACACTCTCCTCCAAAAAAAGGATGCCAATCTGGTGGTCCCCTGCCATGCACAAACTCTACAACAGAAGGAGGAAACTGATGCGGAATAAGGTGAAGTCCCAAGACTGGAAAAACTCCCTTATTAGCCTCAACAAAAAATTGAGATCCCTCATCAAATCCTCTAAAGCTAGCTATGAAAACAGAATTGCAGCAGATAGTAAAGACAACCAGAAGGTCTTCTATAGTTATGTAAAGAATCTCCACAGCAATACCCAGATTTGCTCTGAGCTACTGCACAATGGTACCTGCTATACCGTGCCAACAGATCTTGGCAGTATACTGGCCAACAGATTCAGTGCCAACATTACCCCTCTCCCCCCCAAAGGACCAATCACAATACCAGTAGATTGCCAGGCACCCAGTATTACTGCCGCACAGGTTAAAACAGCACTGTCCAAGGCTAAGAATACAGCTTCTATGGGACCTGACAATATCCCTGGCTGTGTTCTACATAAACTACAGACTAAACTGGCACCTGTTCAATCACAGCCTCACCTCAGGCTTTGTCCCTACCAAATGGTGCACTGCTACAGTCATCCCGCTCCACAAAAGAGGAGCGACTACAGACCCTGGGAACTATCGCCCCATTAGCCTGATGAGTTTGATATTCAAAGCTATGGAATGCGTCATCATGGACCTAATAAACAAGGATATAGGGAATCTCCAAACTCTGGATTCCACACAGTTTGGTTTTGTGAAGGATAGAGCATGCCTGCTCAACTTGGTCAACTTCTTTGAGTCAGTCACCAGAGCTGTGGATGAAGGCAAGGTGGTTCATACTGCCTACCTTGATCTGGCCAAGGCTTTTGATACCATTCCCCACTCAGGAATCATAGAAAAACTCACTAAGCTTGGCATCAACCCCTATATCACTAGGTGAGTTGCAAACTGGCTCACAGATAGAACCCACAGTGTGAAATTAGCTGACTCCAAGTCAGACTGCCGACTAGTCACAAGTGGAGTCCCACAGGGTTCGGTCCTGGGTCCTCTCCTGTTTGGTATCAACTTCTCTGAAGTCCAGGCCAACATGAAGGGACTCTTGCTGACAAAGTTCGCAGACGATTGCAAGTTGGGAGCTATTATTAACTCCCCAAGTGATGTTGACATCCTACAGAATGGCCTCACTGAGACCAATGACTGGTGTCAGAACCATGGCCTTAAGCTCAATGCCAAAAAATGTGTCATCATCCCCCTTGGGAAAAACCCGGCTCCCATGAATTACCACATTGATGGTAGTCCACTGAACACAGAAGGCGTTATAAGAGATCTGGGAACACAGGTTGACAGCAACCTCTCTTTTGATCACCACATTGCCACTGTGGTCAGAAAGTCCTTCTATGTGGCACATCTCATTACTAAGGGTTTTGCATCCAGGAAGAAAGAGGTCATTGTCTCCCTCTACTCTTCCCATATTAGGCCAATCATCGAGTACAATGCCCCATTCGCATGTACCTCACTAGACACCTGCAACAACTGGAGAGGCTGCAAAGGTACCTCGCAAAGAGGATCCTAGACCTTAAACACTTGTTCTATATGGACAGACTCAAAAAACTCCAACTATTCTCTGTCTCATATCACCGACTTAGAGATGATCTCTGCTTGACTTACAAAGCCATGTCTGACCCAGCTCTGTTTGAACTGATACATCTAAAGAAATCCCAATCCCTCCGCACCACATGCTCCAGAGACCTCAACCTCATTAGCACAATTAACAGAACATGCTGGAGGGACAGGTTCATAACCCAGAGACTGCTTATGCTATGGAACAGACTTCCCATACATGTGAAGCAGAGCACCTCGCTGACCCTCTTCAAGAGAACTCTTGATGAGTGGATGGGTAACAGAAAATTCACCCCAGGGATTACTCCAGTGGCTCTACTCGACGGAGGCACTGGGAACTAAGGTTGGGTGGCATGATGCCAAGGTAATCCTATGGCTAGGCTTGTAAAGGCCCAAGGGCTATTAGCCTAGTACACACCTATGAAGTTTTTCCCTCATACACTACTGTGTGTTGTTATAATTTTGCTATTGTTTTTGTTTTCTTTTTTCTTTGTGTTTAGCTTTTCAAAATGGAAACATCAAATAGGTTGTGCTTGATGCTTTTGCATTTCAGTGTATTGTCATACATATGTATATATTTTTACACACACACACACACACACACACACACACACACACACACACACACACACACACACATACAAAAGGTATGTGTATATATGTATGTGAACATACGACTGTTGCCTTACAGCTGTAGTAATGTGTGGACCTACAATAAAAGCATGCAAGTTCTAAATGTGTAAATAAGATAATAATGCACAACCATCTGAAAGCGCCTATTAATTCAGTGGCTGGTAGCACTGCTGTATGATCTGTGCTGTCTGTTTGGTTAGGCTGCATTACATTGAATCTACTTCTCTTTGACAGCCCACAAACAACATCTCATTTCTTCTGCAGGGCCTTGTATTAGGTAGTTATGTGGCTACTGGCTCTCAAGTACAGGAAGTTTACGTGACTTGCTCAACATCCCAGAATGACTGCACAATACACAGCCAGTAGCTGAGTAATAATTCATGGTGTTGCAATATACTGAACAGTACCACCAAAGACTGTTTCAGCTCTGCATTGACTCTGGGCCGTGTAGTAAAAAATGGCAAAATGCACAGCCTGAAAAACCAAGAAAAAATGCAAAACACTCAGCATCGTTTTGCATCAAAGCACTAAATAAGTAGGGGAGACCTTTTCTCTCCTAACTCATTTCATCATTTAGCTTTTTTTCTAAATAAGTCTCACTAAAGGACAAGACCAAAACTTTGACAAATCCTGCTAATCATACAATCACTGAAGACAGACAGATGAGCAAATCTTACTGAATTATAATGACTCATTTTGTAAATGCTTTTAGTAAAACTAGAACACTACTATGAAGACTTCATTCTACCGATCCTGTGTATGCAGGGCAAATACCTGCAAAGTTAAAGATATAAGCAAAAATACATTACTAGTGGAAGTACTACACTTTAAAACCATAAAAATAACCCCTGACGTAATGTGATGCATTTAAACAAAGATGTATCGTGGCTACAATGACAAGCTGTATGTATGTAACCACTATGTTAGGCGACTTCTAAAATATAGATTTTAAAATGAGGCAAGCTGTATGCTCACATATGGAATGAGCATCTTACTGTTGATAAGACGGGGGGGGGGTTCACAGACAGTGAATTGAAGCATTGTTAACCTTTTACTACCGCTAGGTATCTTATCCTGGGTCTTTTGTTTTCTTGCTTCCATCCTTATTTGGTACCCAAAAGTGTAATGGAAGCTTCCAGTTAAAAGTTGAACATTACAGAACATGTCACCTTCAACTTGCTGATGAGGTTGTAGAAAGACTGAACTGTGTCCATATCTAGTGAAGTCCAACTTCTTGGCCTGAATACATTATTAAAAACCTGTGGGTGATACTTGCAGTCTTATATAATTATGTCAAAATATTTTATTTATTTGTTTGTTAACCAGGTAAGTAGGCTGAATCTGAGCCATGAACTGCACTGAAAATGCCCTTTATTAGAGAAAATAATACATATCACATAATGCCCTGACAAAAAGAGGTTGGCAAGGTCTTTATACTTAGCACTGCTAAAAATTTGATGACCTCTAAAAGTAAACATTTTTCATTCATACGCAAGTCCTAATAAAGCAAAACTTTATTCTGTTCTGGATTTTCATACATAAGCTTTCTGCACTGAAAAGTGTACATGTATAAGCAATACTTTATTCTGCTGCAGGAGGAACTAAGTCCTCTCTAACAGCAAGTTCAGTTTAGGGTTTGGTCGTTTTGACGGATTCTTCAGCACAACCAACTTTTGTTACTGATTATTCAGTCATTGACGAACACAGCACAATGTACCTTGGGTGGAACCTAACACTAATGTTCCTTATTACACAATAAATTTCACTTCTATAGGAGGTATGAAAAGCAGTGTTAAACCACAATCAGCACAACAACTTTACTGTTTCTCCTCTAAGATACAAAGACCAATGGTTCTGTTTTACATATAAAAGCACATCTTTCTTACTGGGCTGCAATAAAACACATATATTTATTTCTGGAGTAGAGCACTGATCTCCATGGACCTTGTTCAGACTCAGCCCAGGAGCAGTGTCTGGTTAAGTGACTTGCTCAAGGTCACACAGGCAATGGAAGGTTAGGGAATCAAACCTTTCACCACTGGACCACAGGAAGCAGTTCATTAACAGCTCCTTAATCCTCAAAGCCAGCTGCCAGTCATTTTAAAATGTTTTGATGGCTGTAAATTCTCCCATTTAGCCACTGTTCCTTTCTACAACTTCAAACAAATACTCAAGCACAACCTAGGCCAGTGACCTTGCAGGCGCCTAGCTTCCTCGTGGGCAACATACTAAGCATTAACATTGATTCAACCATCTAACTTTGACTTGAAAACTGCAGATGAGTTTTTTGTACTTAAACATGCATGCATCCATCCACTGCCCTCTCTATCCCCTTACAAGGATACTGATGGATAACCTACTTCCAAGTTTAAGCAATCCCTGAAGGGAATTGGGTACCCTTTACCCCAATCTCAAGCGTTTCGCAAACACCAAGCATGCAGAATGTAGATAAGCCTGCCTGTATGATCATTGCAATATCCCACTCCCACCCAAATCCATTTAAAATGGCATTGGAGGTATCCAATCCCTTATGTGCACAACAGTGTCCATTACTTTAATATCACATCCATGAAGAACTGTAATACATCTATTTAGATATTCTGAAATGTATAAAAATGTCCCATCATACCGTTCTGCACTCCTCCTAACGCTACCACTGCAAGCCCACTTCTGCATACTTCACCTTCATTGACAACTTTGAGGAAGCCCCATGTCTGAGTAAATCCCTGAAATAATGACAGATGTCTTCCATGCTTTTTTAAATAAAATGAAACAAAATGTTGTGCTTTCTACCACACCTTTTCCCAACCCTTAAACTGCAATTTAGTACCCTGTTCATTTAGTTATTATTTGTAAACTGGCTGGGTAGCTTGGTCCACGGACCCTTTTCAGCCATAACCTGGGCCAAAGGCATAGAGAAAAAAAGAGTAAAAAACAAAATTTAAGCACAGGAAAAAAAATAAAGCAATGAAACAGATCAGAAATGTTAAGTGCCTTACAAAAGTTAGTTAGGTAATATAACTTACAAAAGGCATGTAAAGTGTAAAGTTAATTTTGAATATTGAAGTACTTCCAAGATGGCTGCACACTGATGAATCAATTGATCAAAGCTTTTCCAGTGTGAAAACTACAATTCCTACAACAAGCCAGTTACAGCTTTTCATCGGGTATAAATTCAGTTACTGGTTAGTAAGTATACTGCCCAAATGCAGGCAAAAAAGACATTTAGAGAAAGTAAGGGGAAATTAATCAGAAAAGTAGAAGAAAAAGATCTAAGCTAAGGTGAATCTTGCAGCTGTTTAAAAAAAAAAAAAAATGAGATGGCTTTCAGTAACTTACAGGAAAAATTAATCAAAATACGCAGGGGTGTTTAAAATAAATGAAACGCTGAAGAACTACATATAGTCAAACAACAAAGGGCTAGGAAAAATAGGAACAGCTTTAGTTAGCTCTACAGATGAACTGATAAAACTGTAAAAATCAGAAGTTAGAATAAAAAAGGCTGGCTGAGCATGAGACTTCTAAAAAAAAAACTGTTCAAAAATGCCAGAGTTACAAGACACAACATCCAGGGAAAATATGACATTTTCTGCTGTACCACAGAAATCGGAAGGAACAGACTTTATTAATTCATGAAAGCATAAATAAGCAACTTGATATTCCACAACAGGATGTGTTAATTGAAAGAGCACACTGAGTGTATGCTCCAAACTCACTTCAGGTAGGCTAGTGCAGGGACAGGCAGGAACACAAAGTTTCACTGTTTTTCTTTCAGGGAAATTGACTCTCAGAGAGCAGGTAGGCTATGGTAGTATTCAGGACTATGATTCTTTGTCATCCAAGCAGGGCACTTCATATAGGCTAGTGCAGAGACAGGCAGGAACACAAAGAGTAGATGCAACACCAGAGCCAGGGATGCACAGCAGCTGGGACAGGGCAGGAGGAATTAAAGATCGTGTCCTCTTGCTTGGGGTATATTTATGTAGTAGTGTATACAGGGAATATAATTTAATATAGTCAGAAATGTGTATCAAAGAACACATGTATGTTTCTTGTTTTGTGTGCAAGGGGTCTATGATTTGAAAACAGCCCAAAGATAATCTTTATCCACCAGTGGCCAGATGCATTTTCTCTGGATGTGGTGTGGGTTTCAATGCTGTTTCAATGAATGTGAGTTTCAAGGGCAGAGAAGTTTTTAATGCTAAGTCCATTTTCATTGTGAGACAGTATTGCTTTGTTTAGCAGATGTCTATTAGTGTTTGTGCACTACATTGTGCTATAAAATGTAAAAATAAAATCCAAATAACTGTAGAAAGTAAAGCAGTATGCACATTAGTGTTTATGGTAAATGGGGCAAAACAGCTAGGTAATGGGGCAGTGGAATGGCTACAAGGGAACTTTGGTGCCATATTGTGGTTGTCTGTTCTTCAGTTTGTTTTTGAAAGTTGGTATCCCACAATTCCATTGGAGTGGGTGGGTTACATACAGATTTGTACCTATTTTTCATGGGCCTTGTTCAGATTTTTGATGTTTCCAGGTTGAACTGTATGGAAGGAGAACAGTGCATGAGCCAAACCAGTGGAACACAGGAAAGAAGAAAGACAGAAAAAATAAAAAACAATAATAAAATGCTATAAAATATTATAAAATAAAAGGCAGAAGTGTGCAGCTATTCTGTACATAAGATCAGTAGATGCAGGGAGTAGTACAGAGTTTTGAAGCATGCTTACTGGTAAGTCAGGGTGCTCCCATCTGTTGATACACCATGTAGACACAGGAAAATAGTGACCCATCAAACAGACTCCTTAAAGTGTACCCATGTGGATAAAGAAGTCCATGAGACACAGGAACTAAAGAACATATCGACTCGAGGGGGGGGATCCAGGGGTCTACTTCTTTGTAAGATGAGAAAACATGCAGACTCCACACAGAACGCACCCCAGCCAAGAATCAAACCAGAGAACCTGTAGCTGTCAGGCAACAATGCTTCCAGTGCACCAGTACACTACACTTTCACACACTGTTGGGATGGTAACATTATAGTGGCACCTAGGGCTTTGGCTACTAAAAAGGGGCAGGGGACTGATTGGCACAGACAGTTATCCAAACACATACAGTGATACACCTGTGTAAAACATGGATTTATACATCTTGTTTTGGGAGACTGAATTAACAGTAACAACTGGAAAATTTACCACCTAGGAAATGGTGATATTACTTAAGGTCCAACACATATATGGTACGATTATTGTAAGGAGAATGTAGCAGACAAAATGTTCCCAAACCATGTATGTCAGGGACTGGTGCAAGATGTCAATTCAGTGGATAGCCATAATAGGACAATAATACAAGTGAGTTGCATGATCACTGATTTTTATTTATTTGTTTGTTTATTAATTTATTTTGCTTTCCTTTGCCGGGTTTGTTCAATAGGGTTTAGTCAGTGGTGGCCCCAGGGAGAAAAGCTACAAAATGCTACAAGCATTTTTAAACATACATTCAGTAATATACGTAAACTCATTAAGTAATACATATTGACAATGACACATACATTTGCTAATTAGATTACATTCATATTAAAGTAGAGGCAACTATTAAAGTATTAAAGATATTTATGCATTTGTGGCTGTTGAACACTGGAGAAATGTTTCAGTGGGTTTGTCAGATAGATAATAGATCATGTTATTAGTGCTTAGAAAAAAATGGAGATGAGGGAAGGGACTAGATAGGGCAGAAAATGTTAATATTTTACTTCAGAAGTAGGGTGTAAAGGGGCAGCCATGGTGGTGCAGCGGTTAGCGTTGCCACCTCACAGCAAGAGGTTCTCTGGTTCGATCCTTGGCTGGGATGCCTTCTGTGCGGAGTCTGCATGCCCTCCCTGTGGTCATGTGGGTTTCCTCCCACATCCCAAAGACATTCTGTAGGTGGATTGGACACTCTAAATTGGTCCTAGGTGTGAGTGAGTGCATGTGTGTGCCTTCTGTGGAAGGTTGGGCACTGGGCTGGCAACTCGACACCGTAAACCTCCCCTGTCACTCATGAGTGAACAGGTGATCCGCTGTGGCAACCCCTAATGGGGAAAAGCTGAATGAAGAAGAAGAAGTGGGGTGCAAAGCAGGTTTTGAGTCAATTTTATATATGGGGGTGAGCAGTGTCATAAAATAAAGTATATAGCTGTGGTTGCTAGTAAAACTATTCAGGTATTGGTGAAGACTGGTTGTGGGGTATAGGATTCTGAATGAGAAGAAATGGTTTGAGGGCATGGCATGCCAAATATAACAGTAGCATTTATCATGGAAATATACTGGAAAAGATCCATTAATTTGATAGGTGAAGTTTTAGTTGTGTTTTAAATAAATTAGCATTCTGAATGGATTTCAGTGGTAGTGGGATGCGGTTCTATAGTTTACCAACACTGTTTGAATATAGAAAGTGACCTGCAGTATTGGATGATTTAGCCGCAGGAAACAGGCTGAGATAGGTTCCCCAGTGGGGCTGAACCACAACTGGTAATCATCACAGGGAAAAGAGAGAGAGAGAGACATCCTTTATAAGCCCTCTGGCTTGGATGTGGGAACTAGACTGCTCAAGTGTATGTAGGAGATACTGGTGTAAGGGTTAGTAGTAGCTTGTGCCATTACTGTAGAACACTGACTTACAACTGTTAATGATTTACAGACAAACACATATGTATATCTGTCATCCAAGGACGTAGGATCACATAATTCTGTCTGGGGTAATTTGAACAGGGGTAGGGTTTTTTGCTATGACCTGACACTAGCAGGTGGTACTACTCAGTAGTTTAACTGCAACACAGGTTTGATATCTGTTACAGTATGTGGGAGACACAGATCTTTTACATTATGTGGGAGACATAGGTCTGTTACATTATGTGGTAGATACAGGTCTGTTACAATATGTGGCAGACATAGGTCTGTTACAGTATGTGGCAGACATAGGTCTGTTACAGTATGTGGGAGACATAGGTCTGTTACAGTATGTAGGAGACATAGGTCTGTTACAGTATGTGGGAGACACAAGTCTGTTACAGTACGGTAGACATAGGTCTGTTACAGTATGTGGCAGACATAGGTCTGTTACAGTATGTGGCAGACACAGGTCTGTTACAGTATGAGGGAGACAAAATGTCTGTTACTGTATGTGGCAGACAGAGGCCCTGGTGCAAGCCAAGTGCTGCTTGTGACACACTCACTGCTGATATACAGGTTTTTTAACATTTACTGTTTGATTCTCTGTAACTTGTATGTTCTGCCCTACATGTTGTGCTGTCCAGTAAGGCAGTATTACAGCTGTACACAGCTGAGTACATGTATGAGGCTTTTGAATTGTACATGTTTGTCTGCTAAGAGAACAGTGACACAATAGCTCTACTTGTTTTTTTTTTTTCATTGAGGGTGGTGGGTGATTTTTTCATTATCAGGTGTGATTAAAAGACATGTGCTTGCCATAGAGCATGTAGTCCACAGCCCTCCATGGTGTGGTCACATGAGTTCATATATTATACTCTAGGGCATGCCCTAAGGCATTTATAGTTTTGCCTAGCCTAGCCCTTATTATAAAAGAATACTGTGCCCATTAGTTTTGTTGTGCCTCTGTCCAGCGTGACACAGAGATGATTTGGGGTAAACCCTAACCTCTCCCATCCACGGTCAAAGATTTCTCTGAACAGAGAGCCAGAGCCATGCTCTGCCTCATGGGACTGGGATTTTTTCACAGCATAGGAAGCATAGGGGTCACAGCATAGACAAATCTATCCCTCCAATCTATCCCTCTTGCATCTGTGCTAAATATCCTCTACTCTAGTTACTCTAGTGATCTTTTTTTTTTTGAGATTTTTCCATTAATGGTGGTCCATGTTGGACATGGCCTTGAGGCACATGTCATGTATGTCAGGCACATGTCACCTCTGATGCGATAGATAGAGTTTCTTTTTTGAGTTTCTTGCAGCATGAGGAGAGTTTTGAGTTTTCTTTATCTTTTTGGTTTTTTTGGGGGTCTCTGGGGTCTCTGCTGCAGTTGTGAGTAGATATGTCCGACAGGGGGGGGGGGGCATTGTGATCATTCATCTGATAAGTGAAAGAACAAGGGGAACAAACACCTCACTTGATCTGGATGTGTCCTTCATGATCAGGTGGGCAATGTAGAAGGTCTTTCTAACCACTTTAGCAATGTGAGTGTCAAAAGAAAGGCCACTGTCCCCAGGTCCCTGATAACCTCTTCTGTGCTTAATGGATGGAGTGGTGTATCAACACCCTCTGTTGATGGACCATGCCTGTAAGGAAGAGTGTGCATGTCTTTCTAGGAGGAAAGGAGGCCTACTATACAATTGATTAAGTCTCCTGGCCTGATAATGCTTCACTGGTGTTTGCAGCATACACAGATGTCTTTAGTGCTTCAGGCAGTACTTTAAGGAGGGAATGATCCAAATTTATTTCTAGCATGTATGGGTTCAACTTCCCAGATCTGTACTGTGCTGTCTGTATGGATTGGAATGTTGGGGGGAGCCTTCTACCTACATTTGTACAATGGTATTTTAAATTTGGATTGAGATTGTTTAGGGCCTCCACACATACCCAAATAAGAGGACTTACATGGATAGGGGATTTCACATGCTTCCTGATAAATGTCCTGAAGTAGGATATGGCCTACTGTTGGGCTGCACAGCATGTGCTGCTAGCAGGGGTCATATAACAGATGAGTACTCTGTGGGGAACAGACATACTGCAGTTGACAATCATAATGTATGTCATTGACAGGGCGATTGTCAGAAAATGGCAAACAATTCCACTACCGGATTATAGCATTTCAGTGGTTCAGGGGACTAAAATGATGTATGTAACAGCACTTGTACCCATCAGCAGCTTAGGCAGTGGCTGTATGTGTGCAGTTCTAGCCTATAGATACATAAAACACACAATCTCCTCCATTGCTCCCTGTTTTGCTGCATAGTTTCCTTTGCTGATTAATGCTGCCCCTGCCATATGTCAAAGCAACACCCAGAAGCATTCCATACCAACTGCTGTTACACAGAGGGCAGCCATAGAGGAGGCTTGTGCTTTATCATGGGTGGCACATAAATTGGGTCATGAAAACAGTGGACATATTCATGTGTTGCTGAAGTAAGTTGATACAGTGTATGACATACCAACAGCTTACATATGTATTTCTTTTGATATTACAGGTAGTCATACCTGATGCTGAAAGATACTACAGGGGGAAGTTCTCCTAGGAGAGAAGACATCTTTCTACATGCCCTCTGTGAGCATGGTCAGCAGATGCTCTGGGACAAGAAATCTTGCTGGCTCTTCTATGAATGTGTGTGTGTGGGGGGGGGGGGGGGGGGCTTTTAGTGTAGTTCAGTGCAGTCAGTGGCCAAAATAAGACATACATAAATACAGGAGCCAAATCTCAACTGTCCCTATTTTGGAGGAATGCTCCTATTTTCAATCCTGATTTACCCCCTGCACAGGATGTTCCTATTTTGGAGGTACATTCCTATTTTCTGGTTTGATTTACCTCTTCCTACAATTTGCTGAATCACTCTAATCACACATAATTTATGAAGCTCTCTAGAGCACAGAAAACCACAGTAGATGTCGATGACCAACATACTAGTGGCAACAGTAATTTAAAGAGAGAGGACACAAATCTTAGATCTCCCTTTTCCCCAGAAGCAAAAATAAATGACATTGTGGTAAAATGTTGCCTACTGGATGTACCTACTTTTTAAAGTTTTTTGTACCTGTTTTCAATTCCTGCAGGTTGAGAGGTATAACAGGAGGGAAGATCATGTATGTCGGGGGGGGGAGGGGTCTGCCAACAGAGTCATATTTAAGAGACATGCAGGAGTTCCTGAAATCACATTCCAGAGGTCCAAACAGTTCCATTATCCATGGTGGAGTACAGGCCTTGGTGCCAAACTGCACACTGCCTTGAATACCATTTGGAGATGCCCAAAATGGGTATGTTGTAACATGTGGGGCTACCTAAACTAATTAGACCCAAGGCCATTCAAATAATGAGCATGGCATCCTTGTTGTTACTGGAACTACAGCTAGCCAGTCTGTACAAAGTATTTAAACAGTGGATTTTTCAACAGCATGCAGCTATACAGATTTACCTTCATTGGCCTGCAGGTGTTAGTGAAGGGTGTATTCATAGACTTGGTTATTTGTATATGTTTTCACAGGTGCTATGTTGTCAGGTTCTTCCAATGTGGATATAGGCTTGTTTGATGTTGCAGACCTGTCTGGACCTAATGATGATGGCAGAAAAATCCAGACACAGTCTGGGGATATGGTGACAGTGGTAAGCACAGGTAATGTGATGATGCTACCCATTTCCCTTTCCATTGACCTGTACAACCCACTCCTTGGTCCAAGTATGTCACCACAGGACAAGTTATGACCAACATATCAGTACACATATCACCTTCATCTGCAATGGCAGAGTAATCCTTGGTTCTCCCCAGCTTCCTTGAGAAGAACAGGGGTTGGCATACCAGTGGCCAGTCACACCACGGGTACCACCCCCTTCTGATCTGAGTGTCTCTTTGGACATTACGCAGCATCTGAGCAGGATCATTAGACAGAGACAGGCAGAGGCCAATGCAACCATAGCTGAGCTGGTCAGGGTTGTCCATGGTCTGTGTGACAACCTATGGGAGGGCCTGACCTACTTATGCAACATTATGAACAGCCACCACAGGAAGTTTATAAGGTGCTGACGCCCCTGTAGACTAGCCTGTCATGGCCATTTATTATTTATTTATTTGCATTTGTTAACTGGGAAAGTCCACTGGGCCTGGAATGAGCCCATTTTCAGTGGAGGCCCGGGGAGAAAAGCTCCACAAAATTACATACAAAGAAAAAAAATGAATACAGATAGCAAAGAAATAATGAGCAGTACTATTACACTGAATGAAACTGATAAAGAAAAAAAAAAAAACATCAAAGAAAGATTATAATCATGAAGTAAAAAGGCATATATTCAAATAACACATGAATGAAATATAACTGCAGGTACAATAGCATGTATTCAAATAACGCATGAGTGTAATAACTTTAAGGTTCATAGCTGTGTGGAGTTAAGTACAGTGTAGGAATAATAGGAGATAGAAGGGCTAAGGGGGGAAACAGAATAAAGTTACAATGAAGCTGTGTTTAGGGACCATGAAGGGGAGGAAGTGGTGGTAATGGAATAGTTAGAGATGAAATACTGGGGAGACAAATTAGGGGTTGGGGTTGTGTGTTGGGGTACAGAAGCATACCTAATGAGAGGAGAGATGTAGTTGAGGTTTTTTTTAAAAGTGGCAGGATTGCTGACAGTTCTGAGTAAAGGGGAAGGTTATTCCATGCTTTAGAGGCCATACAGGAGTACAACATTTGACCGGCTGAGAGCTTGGGTTTCACTATGGATAGTAGCATGTTGTTTTTGGACCGGAGTTGTCGGTTAGAATGGTACATGGTCAGTATGGGGGAGAGGGAAGGGCAGGTGTCTGGGTAGTAGATGAGCTTGTGGGCTGTAGCTAATTACAGAAAAGTGAGATAGCAAGGGGATTTTAGACAATTTAGTTGATGCAGTGAGGAACAGTGATGGGTAGAAAACTTTGAATTAGTAGCAAATTTGGCAACTTTATTGTAACAAGAGTCCAGTTTTGTTCTCAAGGAGGACTATAGGTTGGTGAGGATGGAAGCGCCATATAGAAGTGTTGGAAGCAGGAAGGATGACACCAGAGCCTTTTTTGAGAGAGGCTAAGAAAGTAATTGTGTCTATATAGGGCACCTAGCTTTTGATTTTTTTTTTTGATGTTGCTGTAGATGTGAAGGTCGAAAGTTAATTTATCATCAATGATGACACCTAGCAATTTTGTAATGGGGACAACTTTAGTGATGGTGTTGTTTAGGGAGTGAATGGAGAAGAGTGACTTGTCAACATGGTTGGATTTTGTGGGGGTAAATATTCTGGGGCATCCAGGTTTCAGTGGAAATAAATGCTTCTTGGGTGAGATGCTGTAGTGCAGTGGCAGATTTAGAAGAGCAGATGATAGCTGAATCATCTGCATATTGGGTAGCAGTCTTGTGGGTAAGAGAGGCATGAAAGTTGTTGACAAATATGCTGAATAAGAGAGGTCCCAATATCGAGCCTTGGGGAACACCTGTATTTTAGTTATGAAAGGGGAGGAAGAGTGTTGTCATTTAGTAGATTGTTGCCTGTTATTGAGATAGTTAGTAAACCACTGTAGGGTAGAGGGAGATAGTCTGAGATTAGAGAGTTTAGTAAGCAGAAGGGAGTGGGAAATGGTGTCAAATGCCTTTGATAAATCTAGGAGGAGTGCTGAGACTAAGGAGCCAGCATCTCAAGCTCTATTGACTGTGTTCAGGAAGGAAATGAGAGCAGTGTTAGTACTATGACCAGGCCTAAAGCCATGTTGAGTGGGGGAGAGAATTTGGTGTTGTGTCAGATGACTGAGGAGCTGAGTGTGTATGCATTTCTCTAATATTTTGGAGATTGGGGAGAGAACGTCAATAAGATGGAAGTTAGAGATGTCAGAGTTGTTGCCGCCTTTATGAAGTGGAAGGATAAATGCTTTTTTCCAGATGTCAGGTATGCAGGATGCCTGAATGGACCTGTTAAGATGGATGCTGATAGGATATGCTGTGGAAGGAAGTTGAGAGTTGTACGTATTCTGCGGGTAAGTTATCTGGTGCATTGGCACAGGGTTTGAGTTTGTGCAGGAGTTTATTGATGATAGAGATGGGTATGGGTTTTATTGTGAAAGCAGGTAGAGGTTTTGAAGGAGAATGTACATATGGAGTACCTGGTGGGTCACTTGTAATAGGTGGGAAGGTGGAAGTTAGTTTTTAATGGTGTCAATGAAGTAGGTGTTAAAGATGGAGGCTATCTCAGAGGGTATTTTTCCTGGGTTTGGGCATGGGTTATTAGTTCCAGGGTGGAGAAGGGAGTTGATTGCATCCCAGAAATTCCTGGAGTTTACTCTATGTTGGTCTTTTTTGTTTTTGATAACTAGGTGTTTAGCCTGTTTGCAAAGTTGTTTATATTGAGTGAGGTTAGACAGTGTTTTTTTTTTGTTAGGCTTTCCAGGCTTTGTATCTAGAGGACATAACTTGCTTTGTGGCCTCTGTAAGCAAAATATCATGTTTTGCCTTGATCCTTTTTAACCGGAGTGGGGCAAGGCTATTTAGGATCCTATGAAATTTAGAGTTGAAGAATTTTACAGCTTCATTGAGTGGGAGGAGTTTTAGTGGGCTCCGGTTAGTGTTCTGCAGGATGTCGTTGAAGGTGTGTGGGGAGAAGTGGGATAGATCTCTGGTGTATCTGTAATGGTGTAGGTTTGGTATGGAGGTGGGCTGACGTATAATGAATGCTGAGAAGTGATCACTAATGCTATTTGGGTGAGTCCCTGAGGAGGTGATTTTCTTCCTGGATCAGAAACCAAGATCTAATCCTAGACTGAGCCTTTGTTTTCCTTAAAGGTGGGCCTAGTAATGTCAGATATTAGCTGAGTATAGATGTGAAGGTTAATATCTGTAGAGGGGTTATCACTGGAAATATCTAGCCAGTAAATATTGATGTCACCTAGGATGATGGTTTAATTTTTTATATTGTTGGTTGTCCGGACAAGAATTTCTTCAAGAATAGGAGTATTATTACCGGGGATGTTAAGCTTTAGGAAGGTAACAAGTAGTTCTGCAGTGGAAAAGACAGGAATTGGTTTGGAATATGGAATTACAGTAATGGTGTCTGGGAATAATAAGGCAATGCCACCACGTTTTTTATGTAGTCTATCAGTTCTGAGGCAGGAGTAGTTTGGGGGGTAGAAATTCAGAGTCTTTGATATATGGTTTAAGTCAGGTTTCAGTGATTGCAGTAAAGTCTAGTTTATGTTGATTAAGCCATACATGCAGTTGGGGTATTTTGTTTCAACTACTTTGGAGATTAAATGTGGTAAAAATGTAGGGAATTTGTGGAATTGTGGGGGGATAAGAAAGGGAGGAGAAGGGCCAGGGTTAGGATGTATGTAACCACATAGGACTAGATTACTGAGAATATGGGAATTGGTAGGTAGGGGCTTCTTTTTTAGGTAATGGGTGTATGTGAAGTTGCAGTTGTAAGAAATGTTGTGATGTGGGGAGATGGAGATGGGTTTCGTTTGTAATAATAAATCAGTGCTACAGAGACTGGATCAGATGGCAGAATAACTGAGGAGGGTGTGCATGTGGGTTGAATTGGAAGGGGACAGTGTGGGGAGTATGTAATTTGTGTGAAAGGATGATAGTCTTAGAAGGAGAGAGAGTAGACAGTGAATGTAAAAAGAATGATGAATACAAGAGGCATAGCTTTTTTAAGTTAAATGGTAGAAGGTTAGGATAAGAGTTGTGGTGTGGTGGTGAGGATGGGGAGGTATATTAGAAGTGAAGTAGTGGAAAGGCAGAGATGCGACTAGGATTACTGGGTTGTGGGTGAGGGCAGTTGTAATGGGGAGGTGGGTTTAAAGGAATGATGTGTAGGTAGAAGGTGAGAAGACAGGGTCTGAGAAAAGAGGAGGGGTGGAGTGTATGGAGCTAGTGAAGATGGGAGTGTATGTGATGGTTGATGAGATAGGTGGGAAGAGTGTGGAGGTGGAGGCATGTTATTGGAGGATGGTTGGGTGAGCAAGATGAGGATAGCTATAAATGTAATGAAAGTGGGGGTGGGTGGGAATTGGGGTAGGATAGGGGAGCAGATTGAGCCTGAGTGCAACAAGGACAAATGGAGTGGGTTCGCCCAGCTGGAAAAGTAGGAGTGCCAAAAAAAATCAGTCATGTACACCACTAGGATACTAGAAAGCAGGTAAGTTGTACTGTATTTGAGTGAAAGACAATCTTAGAGGTGAGAAATTGATTGTGAGTGGAGAAGTACACTCCCATGTTGTTTAGGGCGTTAGTACCTGTAAAAGATAAGGGAGAAAATGAGTGGTTTTTTCTTCAATTTAGCTTTGTAATTCTGTAATTATCTTGTAGTACTTAAAGGGAGCTATGCAGTACGTAAAGGCTTAAATCTAGACGTCTGCTGCCATCTAGTGGATTGTAAGGGGAAGAACAGTTAAGTGAACTAAAAGAGCTGAAAATGTAAATGAAAAACAAAGGGGGGGGGGATACAGATGTCCTTTAACATCCACAAGTGTGCAAGCCACTATTTATACTAAACAAAACAAATGCACTATATTACAGCTTAAAGCTGTAGACTGGCACCTACACTGTGGGACTAGGTAGGAGGCTCTTCCTGAAAGTCTCACCGAGGTTAACAGCTGGCAAATACAGAGAATGGAGCCCAAGTAGTAATGTAGGACATGGCAGAGATGGAAGGGCAGTCTGAGTTACATGGCGTTCTTCCAAGCTGTAAAGGAAAAAAGAAAGAAGAAATGAATACAGGCAGGAAAAAAGGGGAAAATAAGAAAGCTACAGTGGGAAATATGACTTAACAAGGTTTGTTACAAAGGATAGTAGGCCAGGAAGGGGCCCAGGTGGTTACACAAACTTATCGGTGCTGCGTGGAAGTTTAGGAGAATAAGCATGGAAGCCAAAGAGGGGCCAGAGAAGGGGAATGGGATTTGGGGCCAAAGAAGGTGCTTTATGTAGTGTGGCAGAGGAATGGGTTGGGGAGAAGGGTAAAGAAAGATAGAATTGCAGGGGTGAATTGCAGGGGTAAAAGATAATTAATGAAAGCAGACTCTAATATTTGAAACCAGCAAAAGTCGTGAAAAAAATTACTGCAATTGTAAGGCTAACTATATGAAAGCAAACTATAATATGTTTAAAGCACTAAATGAAAGCAGACCATAATATGTAATAAGCACTAAGTTAAAGCAGACTATAATAAGTAGAAAAATACTAAACTAAAGTAGATTATAATAAGTAACAAACAACAAGTGTACTTTAAATAAATGACTACAATTGTACGGCTAATTTCGGGGAAGAGTCCACAATGCTCAGAGTGATTTACTTGCAATAGCCCATATTAACAGGAAATGGCTAAAACTACAAGTGTAAGGCTAATTAAATAAAGCAGACTATAAAATTTCAAAAACAGCTAGACTACATTATAAAAGAAATGACTACAACTGTAAGGCTAGCATCAGGCAAGAATCCACATTGCCCATAGTGATTTACATGCAATAGCCCGTATTAATGGGAAATGGCAAAACAGATTCAGTAGGTTGTGTGAGATTTTCAACACAAATTAATAGACAGGGTATCACTGCGATCCTCTAACATTGCAGTTCCCTAACAGAAATAATACAGTTCATGAGCTGAGTTGACCTTTATAGTACAATAGTATGCTCAGGTAAGACATTATATGCAAGCATAGACAAGATTCTCTTTGGAAAGCATTTGCAAGTATAACAATAAAATAAGCGTGTAACACAATTGCGTAGGAGGCTACAGGAGTGTGTAACAGATAGAGTATGCTACAATATCTGTAAATAAAACCAAATATCTTCAAAGTTTACTTGCTGGCAAGTACACTGTGCGGCAGTCTGAGGGGGACGTCTTGGGCAAAAAAGGGAATTTAAAAATGGCGCCGCGAATGCGGACTACTAATTATAGAGTATGGTTTGGTAAAGGGGGAGGGCACTGCACATGTTTTGGGAGGGGGGGTGATCCTTTTCTCCAGGATAATGTCCCACCCAGCTGGAAGAGGTAGGAGTGCCAAAAAAAACAATCAGTCAAGTACAGCACTAGGATACTAGTAAGCAGGTACATTGTACTGTATTTGAGTGAAAGACAATCTTATAGGTGCGAAATTGAATGTGAGTAGAGAAGTACACTCTTGTGTTGTTTACAGCCATGATTTCTCTAGTGGTCAGTCCACTGGAGAGAAAGTGTTTGGTCTAAATCCTGTAGCACCACCACCTCCACACTACCATCCAGTGTTGAGGACATTATGAGATGCCATGGATGCAGACATTGATGGGATATGTGTGTCATGACCACCCATAGCATATCCTGCCATTTCCATTCACAGAAATCGCCATCCCCTGTGCATGCTGTGGATTGTGCATGTAACCTTTGTAAGAAAGGACACCCCTGTGGACAGAGATATACATGGCCAGTGCACAGATCTTTTGCAGGTGCCCTAGACCTGTCCTTCAGGTCACCCAGTATCCTATATCCTATAAATTCCTGACATATAAGGTATGCTGTGCTGTGTGTACGATATATATATCTTTTGCTGGATCAGTATCCATGCAGACCCATAGGCACCCATCAACACCACACATTGCTGCCCAATCATGATGCACCAGAGACACCTCCCCTCCTTAACCAGTCTCCCAGGCTTCCCATACTCGCCCATCCATGACTCACATAGTCACGTACAGCATTAACATACCCTCCCCCACCCCAACATACTCACTGCCCATTGTTGTCACTGTGGTCCTCCCCACCTGTGCATTTGATGACAACTTTTACCATAGTCTGGTTGTATTACTGCATGCATCATTACTGCTCTTTGTTATACTTAATCTGGCCCATAGTTCTGAACCAGATGCTGCCTCTTAACTAGCATCACTGTATACTGGGCCCATCTCCTCCACACGTCATTGACCGCTGCAGTTGGTTCCTCCACATCCGCTGTACAAAATATACACATTTCTGAATCACACTGCCAATATTGTTTACCTCCATTTGCATTCACCATTGCCCTCAGTTTAATAATGTTGCTCATTTCCTTGCCATTATATAGTAATTTACATAATATGAATTATCTCCTCTTGGCATGTAACATCTCTTCATGGCAATTTGCCTGTCACAGTGCATTAAATGTTTTTGAATCCTGGGGTCTTTTTTTTTCTCCAATTTTACATATGTCGAAGTATTTTCTGTAACCAGTTGTATTTATTTATTTATTTATGTTTATTTAGTGCACCTCTATTGTTCTCCTCTGATCTCCTGAATATAATTTATTCCTGAGTTTGCCATTTAGTATTAGTGCCTGTAATACTCCTATTTTTTTCCAGCTATGAATTCTTTTCATCCTGAGTATGCTGTGATTTTTTTTGTCTAGGCTTGAACTATCAAGTTACATAACAGCATTTTCACTTCACAGCTCGAAATATATAGTTTGACTAAATTCTAGGTGTTCCTTGCAAGCATATTCTACTATGGCTGTTTGCTCTTTAGAAAATGTAAACTTTATTGTTGTACAAATCTTGTTTTTATCTAGAACTAATGTAAATCTTCACTGTTGTTTTGATTTCTTTCTCTGCAACAATCAAACATTTCTTTGCCAATAAAGGACAATTTCAGAAGCATATTTTGAATTCTGTAATAAAGCTTGTTATGGACTTTATCCATTATTATGTTAATTAACTAGACTGAATTTACCTCTTGTGAAAACCTCAAGTATGTGATAACATATCTGATGTCCAAAAATAATTTTATGCTTAAAAAGGAGAATACAATGAGGTTATGCCTAAATACTGGCTTACTGTTTCTGCCTTTGTCACCATTATCCATTAGTGTATCATCAAGTCCTTTATTTGTTGGTGGTATATCTTATTCTGGCTCATTCTTTTATAGCTGGTGGGTATTTGGTTAGTGAGAATCTATGCTGGTATATAGTGACAATTTCAGCAAGCTGTTGCTGTACACAGTGACACACTGGGCATCATATGTGGTCTGTGGGGTTTTCTATCTATTAGGCCCTGATGTTGCTTGGGTGATCTGCACATTTGAATATGACTTGTGCTGGTTTTCTCATGTGGAAGCACATTATACAGAATGCTACAAACCAGGACAATACAAATGGATTTGCTTTAAATATTCTGCACTGGGTCACTTGACTGTCCCAAACAACAGAAATGGCACTTCAGTTGCCTCAACACACATTAAGCAATGTTCCACATTTAGTTATGCCCAGTACTTTATGCTTCTTCCTCTGTTGTTTGCAGATGCCTTAAAATGTCATTAGACATGGTTGCAGGCATTATGCAAAATTTCCTTTAAAAATATGTACATTTTTGTCAGATACTGTCAAATATCCTATGGTTTCCTGTGTTGTTTTTACTATAATTGTTTTATCATTTTAATTCATTTATCATGATGTCACATACATATAACCACTGGTGAGTCCAAGCTAGCTGCCACTGATCAGCCAACTATGCATCATGTGCACTACCAGGTGATAGGCATTGACAGTTGTGATTCAGTCTTCAGCCCTGACCAAAATCTGTAGGCTAGTGCTGTACTGTCCCTTATGGATCAATACTGACCAAAATCTGATAGCTAATGCTGCACTGTCCCTTATGGATCAGCACTCATCAAAATCTGTTAGCTAATGCTGTACTGTCCATTTTGTTTCAGCCCTGACCAACATCTGTTAGCTAATGCTGTTCTCTTCCTTATGGTTCTACACTAACCAAGACATGATAGCCAATGCTGTACTGTCCATTATGGTTTAGCACCAATCAAGATCTGTTTACTAATGTTGTACCGTCCCTTATGGTTCAGCCCTGACTAAAATCTGTCAGTTAATACTGTACTGTCCCTTATGATTCATTGCTGACTAAGATCCACTAGCTAACACTATCCTAACCCATATGGCTCAGCATTGACCAAGATTTGCTAGCTAATGCTGTATTGTCCCTTATGGTTCAGAACTGACCAAGATCAGCTGGCTAATGCTCTTCTGGCCCTTATGGTTTGGCACTGAACAAGATCTCCTAGTAAGTGCTGTACTGTCCCTTTTGGTTCATGCTTGACCAATGTCTGCTAGCTAATGATCTACTATCCCTTATGGTTCACTCCTGATCAGCATCAGATAGCTAATACTGTATTACCCCTTATGGTTGGTGATCCCCTGTTTATCAGGACCTGTGGGTGACCAGATATGCATATGTGTGTAATCAATGGCCCTAATCATTAAAGACATACCAGTAATTCTGTGAAAGGCTTCCACAGTGGAACTATTCTCTAAATGGATCTCTAGAAATGCAGTAGTTCTTCACACCCTCCACCACAACAACTGGGAGGATACAGAGGATCTAATTTGCTGAGACATTAGATGGTCCTACAAGGCTCTGGAAGGTACCTGTCGCCTAGATGCACAATGCTGTGGACACCTTAGTCTCTATTATGCCAGAACATCTAAGATCATTCTGCAGTGCCCTGCGGAGTATACATATGCTGCAAATCTTAACTAATGTTACCCTAGCTACCCTGTACCTATCCTGGAACTTCTAATCTATGGGATCTTGGAGGATAGCTTTTGGTCTCATTTGTTATCTCCTATACCATAGATATCTATCTATAACATACAGATCTGGATACATTTGGGCTGTGTCAATGACTGTAAAGGATGAGTTGTTAATCAGCTGCTTCCTGTAGTCCAAGTTTGATTCCCTCGGCTTCCATTTGCCTACTGTATG
>NC_056735.1:949865713-950025713 GCF_019279795.1 Protopterus annectens
TAAAATGACTTTGTGCCTTTAAAACCTGTGCTAAAATTAAGATAGTTAAAACAGTGATTGGTTACTTTGTGTGTGTATATATACCTACTTTGTCTGATGAATTTTAGATCTGAAGAAGCACTGTTACTAGTGCGAAAGCACTAATCTTTTGATATGCATTTTTTATTTTAACTATCTTCAGCCAGCTTCAGTGGTTTTAATTAATACCTGCTGTTTGCCTGAAGTGCTCCTGTCTTGCTTGTTTTAGTATTAAAGTTTAGATGAAGCCAAGGAGGAGTTTTCAATCCCAGTGTGAAAATTAAAAATGGCAGTTAGTTATATCCTAACAGTTGAGGAACTGGCTCTTTCATTGAAAACTGTTGCTAAAAATTCAAAGACACTATGCACTGGTGCTGAAAGAGTCAATATGCTTCTGCTATGCCCAAAAAAATCTCTTTCATTTACTTCTGTAAAGTTTCCTTGTGGAAGCTTTGTCGAAGACAAAAGTATATGACGAATAGCGGAAGACAGGGTGTGCTGTCTGGCTATCAGTGGAAGTGGAGAAATCATGTGGTCCGTTTTAGGTTTGAGATATCTTGGAGAATCATGCTTGTCAAGTGAGATAGAAGGTCTGGAACTGATGCCAGAATCCAAGGTGGGTAGACTAAATGAGGTCAAAGAAAGGAATGAAATGTGTTAATACCAGTAAGAGGCAATGAGGATGACTTTGCTCTCAAACTGGGACACTTTCTGTAGAAATTTGGGGATTAAGGGAGTAGGGGGATAAGCAAAGAGGAGACCGGGGGGGCAATCATGTAGGAGAGCATCTTTTGGTGACTCCTGCAGTAGGAGGATTAGGGCAAAGAACCTGCTGCACTTGTTTAGGGGATATGCAAACAGGCTGCAGCATGGCACTGGGGAAAAAATCATTTCCACCACTACCTTGTTGAGAGACCACTTGTGAGGTAGAAGAATGGAACTGCTCAACTTGTCTGCAATGATAACAGATTTCCCCAGGATGTGCTTTGCTATCAGAAATTGGTTGGAAGAGATCACCCACTGCCAAACTCTGACAGCTTCCTGACCCACTTTTTTGTTGATGTACCAAACCACAAATGTATTCTCTCTCTGAATCGCAACTGTCCTGAAAGGGCAGTCTTGGAAAGCTTGCAACGCTAAGAGCTCTACTCCCTTTCCCAGGACATTTACAGTGCAATGTAAAAGTATTTTCCCCTTCCTGATTTCTTTGCATGTTTGTCAAACTTAAATGTTTCAGATCATCAAACAAATTTAAATATTAGACAAAGATAACCCAAGCAAACACAAAATGCAGTTTTTAAGTGATAATTTTATTGATTAAGGAAAAAACTATCCAAACCTACATGGTCCTATGTCAAAAATTAATTGCCCCCTTGTTAAATCATTAAGTAACTGCGGTTAATCACAATTTTGGGAAAGCTGAGATCAATTTCACTAGCCACACTCAGGCCTGATTACTGCCAGACCCATTGAATCACGATATCACCTTAAATAGAACTTGTCAACATGAAGTAGGCCAAAAAAGACCCCCAAAAGGAAGACATCATGCTGCAATCTAGAGTAATTCCAGAACAGATGAAAAACAAATTAATTGACATCTATCAGTTTGGAAAAGGTTACAAAGCCATTTCTAAAGCTTTGAGACTCCAACGAACCACTGTGAGAGCCATTATCCACAAATGGAGAAAACATGGAACAGTGGTGAACCTTTCCCTGGAGTGGCCGGCCTACAAAAATTACCCCAAGGGTGCAGCAATGACTCATCCATGAGCTCACAAAAGAACCCAGAGTATCTAGAGAACTGCATGCCTCACTTGCCTCAGTTAAGGTCAGCGTTCATGACTCAACCATAAGAAAGAGACTGGGTAAAAATGGCATGCATGGCAGAGTTCCAAGGTGAAAACCACTGCTGACCAAAAAGAACATAAAGGCTCGTCTCACTTTTGCCAAAAAGCATTTTGATGATCCCCAAGACTTTTGGGAAAATATTCTGTGGACTGATGAAACAAAAGTTGAACTTTTTGGGAGGTGTGTGTCCCGTTACATCTGGCATAAAAGTAACACGGCATTTCAGAAAAAGAACATCATGCCAACAGTCAAACATGGTGGTAGTGTAATGGTCTGGGGCTGCTTTGCAGCTTCTGGACTTGGATGACTTGTTGTTATTGATGGAACCATGAACTCTGCTCTCTACCAAAAAATCATGAAGGAGAATGTCCGGCCATCAGTTAGTGACCTCAAGCTGAAGCACACTTGGGTTCTGCAGCAGGATAATAATCCAAAACTGAACTCTGCTCTCTACCAAAAAAATCCTGAAGGAGAATGTCCAGCCATCAGTTTGTGACCTTAAGCTGAAGCGCACTTGAGTTCTGCAGCAGGACAATGAGCCAAAACACACCAGCAAGTCCACCTCCGAATGGCTTAAAGAAAACCAAATGAAGGTTTTGGAGTGGCCTAGTCAAAGTCCGGACCTGAATCCAACTGAGATGCTGTGGCATGAACTTAAAAAGGCAGTTTATGCTCAGAAACCCTACAATATGGCTGAATTAAAACAATTCTGTAAAGAAGAGTGGGACAAAATTCCTCAACAGGGATGTGAAAGACTCATTGCCAGTTATCGCAAACGCTTGACTGCAGTTGTTGCTGCTAAGGGTGGCACAACCAGTTATTAGGTTTAGGGGGCAATTACCTTTTCACATAGGGCCATGTAGGTTTGGATAGTTTTTTTTCCTTAATAAATAAAATCATCACTTAAAAACTGCATTTTGAGTTTATTTGGGTTATCTTTGTCTACATTCAAGTGTGACAAACATGCAAAAAACTAAGAAATCAGGAAGGGGGCAAATACTTTTCCATTGCACTGTATATGCATATTGGCCTCTTCGGGGGACTGTTTGCCTTGCACTGTATTTTCACTGGAAATGCCCCCCCCCCACACGCAATCTGGGATGTGTTTGTGGTCATTATGGCCTTGGGTTGAGGAAGAATGAAGGGACAGTCTTGTCGAACCTGATCTGAAGGATTCACCACCAAAGATATCTTTTTCATACCTGGGTAATCTTCATCTGAGTGGACATATGCTGATGAAAAATGGACCACTGAACTACTAATATCCACTGAAAAATCCTCATGTGACATCTTGCTAGGGGGAACTAGAACTATTGCCAAAGACATTGCTCCCAATTGTTAAAGAATCAATCAGACTGAAATTGAGGAATTTTAAATTACATTTCTAACTTCTAACCTTGAAGCAGATAGTCTATACTCCTGGAAAAGGAAGAGAGGCTGTCACGGATACTGTGTTGAAAATTGCTCCTATGAATTCCAATGTCTGAGAAGGTTCTGAGATATGTTGTAATTTATGGTAATTCACAGAAGGCAGCAAGTCTGGAGCACCTCGTCTCCAGATCTTATTAGTATATGCTTGGTCAGAGAAGTTATGATTTAGCCTTCCAAGTATGGAAACAGAATCCCTGCAGTCTCAAGTGAGCTGCTACCACTTCCATTTATTTGAACAGCCTGGGGGATGTTGTTGAGGCCAAAGGGCAGTGCTCTGAACTGGTAATGACTGGCTCCCAGAAGCTTAAGTACCTTCTGGATTGTCTGTTCATTGTTGTACGATAATATGCATCCTTAATGTCTACCGAGCCCAGCCAGTTGTCCTTGCACAAAAAAAGCAGAATGTACTGAATTGTGACCATCTGGAATTCAGTGTGCCGAAGTGATCTGCTCAGACTGCTGAGATCCAAAAAGTACAGTTGTGTACACTTACCATAAATGTAGATGTTCGAGTGTATTCACTGTTGCAGTCATTACATTTGGGTAATCTGCTGGCAGGTTGCCCTCAGTTGGCCTGAATTCCAAAGTCTTGGGTCCTGTGTCGGTTACTGTCTCCTCTTCCATGACGTCAGGTCTATAAAACAAGCAGCCGATGCCATTTTCTTTTGTTTTTCTTGCCCCAGATGTCAGGTGCCCCCCAAAAGGTAGCAAATTCTATATATATATATATATATATATATATATATATATATATATATATAAACTATATATACATGCAACAATACAAACTTTACCTTCATCTACAAGCAAATATACCGCATAGGTTGTAGAAGATAGTGAAGGAAAGAGAAACTCCAGAATAAAAGGGGGATGGCAGGCAGGTAACCTGGACTGCAACAGTGAATGCACTCGAACACCTACATTTATGGTAAGTATACTGTTGCAGTCATTACATTTGGGTAGAATCCCAAAGCTATGGATGGGAGGCTGGAGCTAAACAGCGTTAGGGGCAGCTATAAGGCCCTGCAGAACTGCAGTGGAAAAGCCTGCCCTGGACTTAGAGTAGAGAGGCAAATGATAATGCTTTGTAAAAGTGTGAAAAGAACTCCAAGTAGCAGTCTCTAGAATGTCTTTGATTGGTACTCCTCTGAGAAAGGCTGCTGATGTAGCTGCAGCTCTAGTGGAATGAGACCTAATGCCCTTGGGCACAGGTTTGCCATGGTGTAAGTAGCAGAAACGAATGCAGTGGTTTATCCACTTTGAAATAGCCTTTCCTTCTGATCCTGCAGCATATATCACTAGTAACTGCTCAGTTTTTCTTAGAGCTTTAGTCCTGCTCAAGTAGAATCTTAGCAGTTTGTGTATGTCCAATGAATGCAGAATCTTCTCCCCCTTGTTCTGTGGATTTGGATAAAAGGTTGGCAAATGAATAGTTTGGTTAAGAGCCACACTGGAAACCACCTTAGGCATAAATGAAGGATTGGTCCTCAGGGACACCCTGTCTGGGTAAAAAATGATAAAAGGCTCCACAGCTATGAGGGCCTGTAGCTCTGAGACTCTTCTTGCTGAAGTAATTGCTAGGAGCAGAGCTGTTTTCCATGATAAGAACTTTAGGTCTGCAGTAGCAGCTGGTTCAAATGGAGGCAGGGTGAGCTTTGCCAACACATAATTGAAGTCCCATGCAGGAATTGGTGATCTTCTGGGGGGCCTTAAATTTTTGGCCTCTCTAAGATACTACTTTAGTAAAAAATGAGAAAAGATTGGTGGCTCTGTGTTGTAATGAGACGAGATGGCGTAGGCATGGATTTTTATTGATGAAAAAGATAGGCCCTTGTCAAGCATCTCAGTCAAGCATTGTAAAATCTGAGGAATATTTGTCTCTGTTGTATCAGTTCCTTGTGCTTGGGTCCAAGCACAGAATCTCTTCCATTTATCAGCATATGATTTTCTAGTATTAGGCCTTCTGCCTTCCAAAATGACATCCATCACAGCTTTACTGAGAGGTGTTGTTTAAATAACTACATGATTAGCCATGTTGCCAGGTTTGGTGTTTGGAGCTGATTGTGCAGGATTTGATTGTTTTGCTGGGACAGTAAGTGAGGTATTTGAGGCAAGTACCAAGCTGGGAATTGAGACATGCTCCTTAGGACTGGGTACCAGTATTTGCAAGGCCAGTCCGGGGCAATTAGTATCATCTTTGGTTTCTCCTGTCTGACTTTTAGTAGTACCTTGGGATGAAGAGGAAGAGGAAGAGGAGGAAAGGCGTAAACCGATAGGTTTTTCCAACTGAAGGATAGGGCATCCACTTTTCATGCTTGTCCATGATAAGTCCTTGTGCAGAATTTTTTCAGTTGATAATTTCAAGGACTGGCAAATAGGTCTATGTCCGGTGTCCCCCATTTCTTTATTACCATGCTGAAGACTTGTGGATCTAGTTACCACTTGTGAGGGTCCATAAGGTTTCTGCTTAAATCATCTGCCAGAGTATTTTGCTTTCCTGGCAGGAACTGAGCTTGAAGATGCACTTGGTAAGTCAAGGCTGTGTCCCACAGTGCCATGGATAGTCTGCAAAGGGGGTATGAGTGCGTGCCCCCCTGCTTGTTTATATACCACATCACTGTGGTGTTGTCCGTCTTTATCAGTAGTTGTCCTGGATGAAGTAAGTCCTTGAAGGCTGTCAGGCATTTTGAACAGCTAGCATCTCTTTTTCATTGATATGCAGATGCATTTTATTTGGGTCCATATGCCCTAAATGCATCTTCCCGCCAGGTGGGCCCCCCATGCATAATCTGATGCATCTCTTGTTAAGGTTTGGCTGGCAGGGGGGTAGAGTGAAAGCCCATCCCATGTTCTGGTGACATGCCTTTGCCCACCATAGAAACTCCTGTTGTACGCAGGGAATGATAGGAATCATTGCTTCCAGACTGTGACAATGTTGACTCCATAAACTTTTTAGGTACCATTGTAGTTTCCTCATGTGCAGTCTTGCATATGGAATCAGTAGGATGCAGGATGCCATGAACCCCAAAGCCTGCAGAGTTTGTCTTGCAGTTAACTGGGTTTTTGTTGCCATCAGTTTGAAGTAAGTAGTCAGTTGCCTCTGTTTGTCTGGTGTGAGGAAAGCCATCTGGGCAGTTGTATTCAAGCTTGCACCCAGGTATGTTGTATTTTGAGAGGGTACCAGTTGTGATTTCTTTTCATTTATTGCGTACCCTAGGCATGTTAGAAGCCTTTTCACAAACGCCAGGTGCTGAAGAAGAATGTCCTTGTTCTCTGCTTGAATGAGACAGTCGTCCAAGTAATGGTAAATTTGTATACTTTTTTGTCTGCAAACTGCAATTACTGGTGCCAGACACTTTGTAAAGACCCTGGGCGCAGTAGATAAGCCAAAGGGCAGCGCAGAGAATTGGTAATGCATAGAGCCAGCCTTGAAACGGAGGTATGTTCTGCACGTTTCCCTTATTGGGATATGCAGGTATGCCTCTTTTAGATCTAATGTCACCAGCCAAGCATTCTTGCCCAGCATGGGCAGAAGCTGCTATAACATTAGCATTTTGAATTTTGGAATGTCCAGGTATAAAGTCCAGTACTGGGCACCAGGCCTTGTCTTTTCTGGGTACCAATAACAGTCTTGAATAAAAACCTTGTCCTTTTTCCTGTTCTGGTACTGGCTGAATAGCCCCCATATCCATGAGGGACGTAACCTGTTTCTGTGCCTCTGCTCATTGATTTTTTGGCAGATCAGGCCAACCGTTTGCCATTGGCAGAGTATGGAAGTGGAATCTGTATCCCTGAGATACTATGTTTAGCACCCACTTGTCCCGGGTTATCAACTGCCAATTTTGAGCAAAAAATAGAAGTTATGTACCTACCATAACGTTCCATGTTAGTTGTCTTCTTCTCGCCTTCTTTCTTGCTGGATGGGTTCGGAGCCGATCCTCTGCTCCAACTCGGCCACTCTAAAAGCTCGAGAGTTAGTTCCACCGGCTCGAGGCTCCCCTTATATCCCACAATGCTAGGCGATAATACCTCAGATCTCGTTTGTAAGCTAGGCCCAGCCAGGAAAAAATCCAGAAACACTGGAAAGGGGGAACCCACCTCTATAAAGTGACAGAAAGAAGGTGACCTAAAACCTGATGAGGGAATATATACATATTACAGTATATACATGCATACAAATAAAGGTGGTAAGAAAAAAAGGTCACAATCAAACTCCTCTAGGTCTGTCCAGGCTAGGGGGAAGGAGGGTGGGACGCAATAAAGAAGGCGAGAAGAAGACAACTAACATGGAACGTTATGGTAGGTACATAACTTCTATATGTTAATTTGTCTATCTCGCCTTCATTCTTGCTGGATGGGACCGCGTCCCTAGCACCTTGTCCCGGGTGGCCTATCGGAACAGACTCTTGAGTACAGTGGAACCAAAGTTGGCTCTGTATCTAGAAGCTAAATCCAACTTATAGTGAGAAATGAAAGTATGAGGAGTAGCCCAAGTAGGTGCAGCACAAATCGTATCAATAGGCAGCCTGTCTTGGAAAGCTATGGAAGTAGCCAAAGCTCTAGTTGAATGAGCCTTAGGTTTGTTTGGTAACTTTTGATGCCTGATCTCATATACAAAAGAAATCAAAGATGTAAGCCATCTGGAGAGAGATACTTTCGAAAGTGGAAGGCCCTTTCTGCCTTCTGCATAAGAAACAAACAGTTGGTCAGACTTTCTGATTTGTTTGGTCCTGTCTAAGTAATACCTTAATTGTCGATGAACATCTAGCCAATGTAATTTTTGTTCTGACCTGTTAGAATAGTTAGGAAAAAACACAGGAAGGTCAATGTTTTGATTTAGGTTTGCCGGAGAGGCTACTTTGGGTAAGAAGGATGGGTTGGTACGTAAGGATACCCTATCCTTATGAAACAAAAGGTAAGGGGATCGACTACAGAGTGCATGAAGTTCAGAGACTCTTCTAGCCGAAGTAATGGCTACCAAAAAGAGTGTTTTCCAGGATAGCAATTTCATCGAACACGAAGCCGCAGGTTCAAAAGGGGGAAGAATCAAAGATGTCAGAACCAAGTTAAGGTCCCAAGAAGGAGGAGGATTTCTAATAGGAGGCTTGAGAAGAAAAACTCCCTTCAAAAAGGCTTTGCAAAGTTTGAGAGACATGATGGCAGACTCTGAGATTCCAACATGAAAGTTAGATATAGCTGCCAATTGGACCTTAAGAGTAGGAGGAGACGAACCTGAGTGGAAAAGTTCAGCTAAGAAATCAAGGACCGATTGAATAGAAGCAGTGAAAGGGTCTATGTTCCTTCCCTGTGCCCAATAGGAAAAACGTTTCCACTTACTAAGATAAATCTTCCGAGTGGAGGTTTTAAGGGAAGCTATTAAAATATCTCGAACTGAGTGAGATATTAGAGGAAGCCTGGCTAGGGTTGGAATTGGAGGAACCATGCAGTGAGGTTCAGAGAGGGGAGGGAGCGATGTAACTGACCCAACTGATGGGTCAAAAGATCTGGAACTGGGTCCAGATGCCAGGGTTGCTCCAACAAAAATGGTGCAGAAATGGGAACCAAACCTGTCGAGGCCAGTAAGGTGCAATGAGGATCAAGGAAGCTTTCTGAGCGATGGCTTTCTGTATCAATTGAGAAATCAGTGGGAAGGGAGGAAAGGCATACAGAAGTCCCCGGGGCCAATCTAGGACTACAGCGTCTCTGCTGGGATGACCTGGTTGGGGAAAGAGTGTGAAATAATTTTCGCACTTGCTGTTTTGGGGAGTAGCAAAAAGGTCACAGCAAGGCTGGCCCCACTTTAGAAAAACTTTCTCCAACACTGAATTTTTCAGAGACCACTCGTGAGGCATGAGAATAGCTCTGCTCAATTTGTCCGCAATGACATTGGACTTCCCGGGAATGTGCGTTGCTATCAGAAACCGCTGAGAAGAAATCGCCCATTGCCACAGTCTGAGTGCCTCTCGACATAGGGGGTAAGATCTGGTTCCGCCTTGTTTGTTGATATACCACACTACAGACATGTTGTCCGTCTGAATTGCTATCGTTCCTGTCGGAAGAGAGTCTTGAAGGGCCTGCAACGCTAATAGCACTGCTCTCATCTCTAGAACATTTATATGCAAGTCCTCGATCGGACTTTTCAGTCTGTTATATTAATACATTTAGTTTGAATTCTATGTCCATTACTTCAATAATAAAGAAGAACTGGCAATATATTTTGAGTGCTCCGGGATTAGCAGAGAAGTTTGGACTTGTCCCTAATTTCGTTTTTAAAAGAAATACCAACCTTAAAGAACTCTTACAAAGGGACCTCTCTAAGAAAAGTTTCAATAGGCGTGTAGGGATGTACACATGTAATTGTTGTAACTGGTGCCATAAAATGAGAACGGGTCAGACTTACACAATTAGGGACAAAAAATACACTATAAAACACCCACTTAATTGTGAGAGTAGATCCATTGTCTATGTGGCCTTTTGTGAGTGTTGTTCCTCTTCCTACATTGGGAAGACTGATCGTAAACTACGAGACCGGGTCTACGAGCATATGTATGCTATTAGAAAAAATAAGGAGGTCAACGCTCTAGCAAAACATATAGACAGTCACCCAGGCCACTCTTTCTCATTTATGGCTAATGACCAGGTTAACACAAATATACGTGGGGGACCTACTTCATTACTCTTAGAGTTATGTGAACTCGAGTGGCAATTGAGAACTAATGCCTTTTGTCACCCGGGTCTCAATGAGAACTGCAATATTTCTGCAGTTTTGAAAATGAGGAGCTACTTGAGATAATAGTTAATACATCTGAGTTTGTAAATGTACTGTTCTTAATTGATCATTTATAATTAATTAATTATTTATAATACATTATATTTTGCTTCTAATAATGATATATTTATATATCAAAAAAAGTAAATAACAACTAAGGAGCAATAATGAAGCAGATTTTTATCTGTGTACTGTTTTCTGTGATGTAATTCACTGGTTAGAGTGATTTTTTATATTTTTTATATTTGAAAATATATATATTTTTACTTATTAGAAGTTTTTTTGCGACTTTTCCAACATAAAATGATGAGTTTGTGTAATAGATTTTTAATGATAAACGTACTTTAAGTGTCTTAAAATGTTGTGATGTCATTTCCTATGTGAGTCATATAAAAAAAGATGCTAATAGTTTTGTGCTGTTAAGACATTCTCTGAGGAAGCTACGTTGTTGCGTGGCGAAAACGCTTTTAAAGTGATAATAAATTTGCGTTTAGACAACGTTTTGGTTTACTTTTGGTTCACTGTTGGTACAAGGAGTTCGTGGTCCGTTTTTTATTCATTCAGTGGTTTTATTTTTCTTAGTTTCATTTGTCTACTATTATGGCCACGGATGTTCCCGTTAGTCCCAGCAGTCCTAGTAGTCCGCGTATTTTTACGAACTCAGGTGTATCTGAAGTACACAGGGATATATCATTGGACGTCCCTTCCTTGTTGGTCTCACTCTCAAAAAGATTAGACCTATTGAACGCACGCCTTAACTCATTAGAAGGATTTGATGGTAATAGGAGCCGGTTCGCAGTTCCTGCAGTTCCTGCTTCCGGCTCGGTCCGCGATGGCATTGAAAGAAACCTGACTTTGGATAGTGTTGGTTCTTCGATTCCTGCGGCTCAACCAGTTCATTCTAACAACAGACAAGGACTATTGCAACTACCAGTCGAAATTCCAGGACCACAAAACAGAGCAGGTCCGGGACATACTTCTAATACAGGCACTTTCTTTAATCCTAGTCCTGTGTCTAATGGCAGAACAAATGTTGTTTACTCAGATGGGCGTCCTTTTAGTGACACCGCTGCAGAGTCGTCTTTGAACATGGAGTTTGTTTTTAATCAACGGGCACGTTTAACAGGCGATAACGGGCCTCCTGTTGAACAGAACAATAACACCAATGTTCCGTTTGTGCTGTCTGAATGGATGGCTAACACAGACTTTTTTCAATTTTCACAACATGGTTCGAGCACTACTGGAGTCTCTAATTTGGACTCAAGTAGTGAACTGTTGACTAACAAACTTAAGACTTTTGATAATAAAATTCTCAAGGTGAAAAAAATGCAACTTGAGATTGGTTACTTTAAACAATGTATTCAGGAGAAGTTGGTACCAAAGGGTCTACGGAGCAACTTCTCCCCATCTGGTTTATTGGATGATAAGTGTTTTTATGCAGATTTAAGAGAGTTATTCCAACAACAAGGTATCCAATTGTTGGAATTAATTGTCAAACATTACAACCAACATGTTTGTGTTTTACTGAATGAGACTGATATATTAGATGGGGAAATTAAAGCTGACTTGAACTTTGCAAGGTACAGGTTTGACTACGACCGTACATTATCAAGTATTGATGCCTTGCTTATAAAATTAAAATTGAATAAAAATAAAAAATTAGTTAGGGATAGGCTGGCTTATAAGGACAATAGTGCATATCCCAGGCTTTTACATTCAGACTTTAAGAGTACTAATGGTAGGTCCAATCAGGGACAACCTAGTATCACAGTCAGTTCTGATTTTGATGATGTTCAGCCTGATGATGAAAATCCTATTATTGAAGAGACAACACTTAGACGTAGTGACAGGATTAAAGGGCTTAAGGGAAATAACCCTGGAAATAAAAATGTCCAAAGGAATAGGGTTAACAGTAATAACAGTTTTTTAGGCAAACGCAATCATCGCCAACATTACAACAAGAAAGCGAACCGGAATTGACGCTTGCCAAGTCCATCAATGTAGACGATGACTGCCTTTCGTTCATTGATGTTAATGATTCTGAAATAGTTGACACAATGAGTGCCATTCAGGTGGGTGTAGTGCATGAAGTCCCACAAATAATTTTTAATAAAAAAGGAGACTTCAAGATTTATAACTTCACAGAGTTTAAAATCAGAGAGGAACTAGTAGAGCTTCTTGCTCTTGGTTACACATTTGTGCCGAGTAGACAGGGTGAGATCTCAAAGGAGATTATTGAACTAAAATGTTTTGTTCGTAAACTCAATTTGAAGTTACTTTTTAACAATGACACTGATTTTCTACACGACACTTTAAAATTACCAAGCGTGTTTAATCCCCCCCTCCACCCCTCTTTATAACTTTTTGAGAAGGTTTGTGAAGTTGATATAAGGCATTCATTTAGTGATAACTTCTGTACTGCTAACTCTATTAGATATAACACCTCCAAAGAACAACTTTCCCTTTTGGAAGAACTTTGCCATTCCCCTGTCAGACTAGTCAAGCCTGACAAAGGTGGTGGCTTAGTTATTATGGACAACTCCATGTATACAGAGAAAATATTAGATGTTTTGGCGTCATCTGCTTACACTACTGCTTCACTCAATGAAGTACATCGAACCCATAACATGATGAGAGGCCTATTCCGTGATTTATTCCTGGGAGGTAAAATCGACCTGGAGACTTATAATTACATTGATATCACCTTACCTAAAACACCAGTAATGTTTGGCATTCCTAAGGTCCATAAAGACCTTAATAATCCACCTATGAGGGCCTTAGTTGATGGACGTTCTTCCATGACGTATCCTAGTGCCAAACTAGTTGACAAAATTTTGTCAAAATATTTAAAATGTCTCCATGGGGTGTGTAAGGACTCTTGGTCCTTTTTGGACAATGTCAACAGTTTGGGGTTTGACGTTGAGAATAATTTTCTCACAATCAACGTCGTCGACTTATATACTTCCATTCCACACCAGGAAGCTTTGGAATGGATAGCCCTCTTACTAATTGAATTTGGGGCGCCAAAAATAGAAGTTGACCTCGTTACTGAGATCTTGGATGTCGTTTTATCATCAAACTACTTCCTTTTTGATAAGAAGTATTTTTTGCAAAAGAAGGGGGTAGCCATGGGCTCCCCTTGTGGTGCATCAGTCGCCAATTTTTTCATGGGATTTTGGGAAAAGAATTTCCTTTTTGCCCTACCTGAATACATGAAGTTTGTCCAATTCTATACGAGATACCTTGACGATATTTTTATTCTGTTCCGTGGTAGTGCTATAGAAGCCAACTAATTTGTCCAGTTCCTAAATGGCACAACAGAATTCTTGAAATTTACGTTCAAGTTTTCAACAACTGATACAGATTATTTGGATGTTAAACTGAGGAAGGATGTCACGTTGCATGTATACACATCATGTGTGTATAGGAAGCCGACATACTGCAATTCTTTCCTGCATTTTTCTAGCCATCACCCCTTCAAACAAAAGAAATCAATAGTGAAGGGGCAATTGGTGAGAGCAGGGAGAATGTGCAGTAAGTTTGTCGACTTCCTAACCGAATGCGACCTACTCCGTGACATGTTCCTTAATAGAGACTATCCCAAACACTTGATTGATGAGCTCATTCTTGAAGTTACAGCAAAGAGGAATAGTGGTTTCTATAAACCCATTCTCTTTCAAAATAATATCAGTCCAATTTCTGATTCCCCTGATACATCATTGTCACATATGGTTTATACACAAGCACCAGATGATATTAACTGTCATAGTCCTCGATCGGACTTTTCAGTTTGTTATATTAATACATTTAGTTTGAATTCTATGTCCATTACTTCAATAATAAAGAAGAACTGGCAATATATTTTGAGTGCTCTGGGATTAGCAGAGAAGTTTGGACTTGTCCCTAATTTCATTTTTAAAAGAAATACCAACCCTAAAGAACTCTTACAAAGGGACCTCTCTAAGAAAAGTTTCAATAGGCGTGTAGGGATGTACAAATGTAATTGTAACTGGTGCCATAAAATGAGAACGGGTCAGACTTACACAATTAGGGACAAAAAATACACTATAAAACACCCACTTAATTGTGAGAGTAGATCCATTGTCTATGTGGCCTTTTGTGAGTGTTGTTCCTCCTTCTACATTGGGAAGACTGATCATAGACTACGAGACCGGGTCTACGAGCATATGTATGCTATTAGAAAAAATATTGAGGTCAACGCTCTAGCAAAACATATAGACAGTCACCCAGGCCACTCTTTCTCATTTATGGCTATTGACCAGGTTAACACAAATATACGTGGGGGACCTACTTCATTACTCTTAGAGTTATGTGAACTCGAGTGGCAATTGAGAACTAATGCCTTTTGTCACCCGGGTCTCAACGAGAACTGCAATATTTCTGCAGTTTTGAAAATGAGGAGCTACTTGAGATAATGGTTAATACATCTGAGTTTGTAAATGTACTGTTCTTAATTGATCATTTATAATTAATTAATTATTTATAATACATTATATTTTGCTTCTAATAATGATATATTTATATATCAAAAAAAGTAAATAACAACTAAGGAGCAATAATGAAGCAGATTTTTATCTGTGTACTGTTTTCTGTGATGTAATTCACTGGTTAGAGTGATTTTTTAGATTTTTTATATTTGAAAATATATATATTTTTACTTATTAGAAGTTTTTCTGCGACTTTTCCAACATAAAATTATGAGTTTATGTAATAGATTTTTAATGATAAACGTACTTTAAGTGTCTTAAAATGTTGTGATGTCATTTCCTATGTGAGTCATATAAAAAGAGATGCTAATAGTTTTGTGCTGTTAAGACATTCTCTGAGGAAGCTACGTTGTTGCGTGGCGAAAACGCTTTTAAAGTGATAATAAATTTGCGTTTAGACAACGTTTTGGTTTATTTTTGGTTCACTGTTGGTACAAGGAGTTCGTGGTCCGTTTTTTATTCATTCAGTGGTTTTATTTTTCTTAGTTTCATTTATATGCAAGTGGCATCCATAAGGTTGCCATATGCCCTGGACCATCCTGCCCTGATAATGCCCCCCCCCCCACCCGATCAGGGAGGCGTCCGTTGTCAGAGTAGCAACCGGAGGGGGAGGAACAAAGGGTCTTCCCAAGAAGAGCTGGGGGGATGTAATCCAACAAAAAAGGTGATTCCTGCATGCTTGAGTTATCACAATGGTGTGGGACATCGGAAGTTGTTGGTATGACCATTGTGTGAAGAGCATCCATTGTAAGATTCTCATGTGAAATCTGGCTAATAGAAGAAGAGGGATAGCAGCTGCCATTATCCCTAGTACTTTCAGGACCAGTCGGGCTTTGATTTTGTTGCTGTGGAGGAGAAGAGAGACTTGTTTGTGTATGTCTGCTATCCTCTGGTCTGTGAGTCTGGCTGACATGCTGACTGTGTCTAGATTTGCGCCTATGAAGGTAATAGCACGACAAGGCGACAAAACAGACTTTTCGCAATTTATTGAGATACCTAGCTTTCGACATGTGCGAAAAGTGTAGTCTCTGGCAAGTAGTAGAAGATGCTTGGTGGGGGCTGTAAGGAGCCAGTCGTCTAAGTATGGAAACACCTGGAATCCTTGACGTCTCAGATGAGAGGCGACCACTGTCATGCATTTGGTAAACACCCGGGGGGCTGTGGTGAGTCCAAAGGGCAGGGCTCTGAATTGAAAATGACTGGTTCCCAACCTGAAGCGGAGAAATCTCCTGGAGCGTCTGTTCATTTTTATATGATAGTACGCATCCTGGAGGTCTATAGAGCACATCCAGTTGTCCTTCCCCAATAGGGGTAGGATGGACTGCAGCGTGACCATCCAAAATTTTGTTTTCTTGACAGACTTGTTCAAGTTGCTGAGATCCAAAATTGGTCTCCAGTCCCCTGTTTTCTTTGGAACCAAAAAGAATTTGGAGTAGATTTCTGATCCTTGCTGGTCTGCTGGAATTGGTTGAATGGCTCTTTTTGCAAGCAACTTTGAGATTTTTAACACTGCTTGCTTCCTTTGAGTGGGTGGAACATTTGGAAGGGACTTTTTTGATTGTTTTGGAATGCGAAAGAATGGGATGGAAGAGCCTTCGGAAATGATAGACTGTACCCACTTGTCTTGAGTTAGGGATCGCCAGGCTTCTGGGTACAGTGATAATCTTCCCCCGACTGCCTCCGAAGGTGGACAGTCGGGCAACACCTCAGGGATGTTGAAAGGGCTTGTCAGAAAAGGTTTCTCGATTGCCCTGGTTCTGCAGAACCCCCCTGCCTCTAGGGCGGCGTCTACCATTATTGTTCCCCCCTCTGCCTATCTTTCCACCCTTCTGGCCCTTGGGGTAAGGCCTAGAAGGAGTAGAAAAATGGACTCCGACGGCAGAAAGAGTTTTGCCATCAGTCTCGCACCTTGTCAGGGTTTCTTTCACTTGAGGACCAAAAAGAGACGATCCATCAAACGGGGAGTTAGTGAAAGACGTCTTGAAAGGGTCCGCAAAATTGCATAGCCGCATCCAGGCATGCCGGCGTAAGGCCACACCTGTACCTGCGGCTCTGCTCACTCCATCAGCCGCATATGAAAGGAGGCGCATGGAGGAGATAGCTATCGAATTGAGGGTAGCCAGCTGAGCGTTCATCTTATCCTGAAAATCCGCAGCTGTTGGATCCTTTAACATCTCACTCGCTTCCTTGATCAAGTCTCTCTGAAGACGAGTGAAATGACAGAGGTAGTTCAGCGAACGCATCGAAAAGGTCGCTGACGAGAACATCCGCTTCCCGTACCTATCCATAGACTTAGATTCCTTGTTAGGAGGATGGACAGGCACTGAAGGATCAGCTAGTTCCATCTTGGTGGCAGCAGCCACCACCACAGCATCCACAGAAACTCCTTTAGTCAAAAATTGTTTGTCTGCTGGTGCCGTAATAAACTTTGAAGGTCTCCTGGGGGTGGGGTCCACAGAGTCAGGAGCCGTCCAGGCCTTTTTTGCTACCACCTGCATGAGGGGGTCAAAGGGGGGGGACACCCAGGAGGTGGAAGGGCGAGAGCCGAATGCCTCAAGATACACAGATTCATCCTCTGAAGGGTTGAGGGCTGGCCAATTCCCCCTCTGTTTTAAGATCTCCAGGATGTCTGCAAAGGAGACATCTTCAGAGGGGGAACGGGGGGAACCTTCAGAATCCTCTAAATCCGTATCAGAGGTGACAGACTCAGGTGAGTCTATGTGCTTCCTCTTGCACTTTCTCTTCCTAGGGGGCTCTCCTGCCAATTCAGGAGAGGCCACGGAAGAGGAGGAGATCCTCACTGGGGACTCTTGAGGAGCTGGCTCTCTGCGATCCGGGATGAGGGGGTGAGTAGAAATTACCTGAGGCACAGAGGAGGGAGGGAGGGGCGGACGGAGCCGACTGTGGAGTTGAACCAGGTTCCAACACACTCCGCATGACCTCGAAAGCACCCCTGTCAGGCAGAGCCAGAGGTCTCCGCTCCGAAAAGCTGAAAACCTCCCTCGGCACCGACAGTGATGGCTCCAAGGCCGATGTCGGAGCCAAACTCACCAACGCCGAAGCACCGAGAGGGAGAGCGGGGTCGGACAAGGGTCCGATGCCACTCACCCCCTCGGAGCAGACGAGGGAAGTCCGGCGCCGAGATTCCTCCAATGAAGAAATCGGAGCAGACGACGGCGCCGAAGACAATTGTATCGGCTCCGACGCTGCCACAGTCTCGGGTCCGAAACGCCCAGGCTCCGAACTCAAAGGAGTCGGAGGAGGGACATTTTGAGTAATAGGGTTAAGCATCGACTGATTAGTCGGGCTCTGAAGCATTTGGGCCAGTGCCTCGGACTTAAGAAGTCGACTCACCACCCTCTGAAGGTCATGATCTGAAAGTCTCGACGACCTAGAGGAGTGAGACCTATGGCTCCATTCAGACAGCAAGGGAGATGCTGGAGCCGAATGAACGGAGCCAAGAGACTGTGACCTAGACCTTTTCCTAGTTGTCGGTTCCGATAACCTTATCGGAGCCGACTCAGTGATTTCTAATACCTCGGCTCCGGCCGGAGCCGAGGAAACAGAAGAAATAAGTGTTCGAGCCTCATCGGCTCCAGCCGGAGCCAATGCTGTAGCAGACTTCGAAGCCCTAGGTGTCGACTCAGAAGCTGGAGCCGACGACCTAGTAGGCTTGGAGGGTTTGCCCGAAAATATAGTCGGGGGACCCTCAGGCTTCAATAAGCCTCGTAAGATAAGCTTATTTTTCCTTTCCTGCAGGACTCTAGGGCTGAAGCCATGGCAAACAGCACAAGAGTCCTGCAGGTGCAAAGGTCCCAGGCAATACACGCAAGAAGTGTGACCGTCTGTCAGAGACATCTTCTGGCAGCACGAGTCACACTTCTTAAAGCCTGAGACCTTTGAATCCTTAGACATTACTAAAGATATAAAGTGTAATCACCACACAGACACAAACACACCGATTACACTATCCAATAAAAAATTAAATTAAACTAATAAATTTAGTTTTAAATTTCTATTTTTTTTTTTTGATCCCTACAAAAAAACACACATACACTTCACTAGTAATAAGGGAATGGAAGGGCCCGAAGGCCTAAGGAAAGAACTTCTAAGTTCTTGAGGTAAAAAGGGTGGAGAAACTGGAGGGAATGGATAAAAAACTATTTAACTTTGGAAATTATGAATAAAAACTAAGTTAAAGGGGTTAAAAATAAGTTTTAGATTGCTCTAAACTAACTAACCTGAAGCCGGTTGGAACAACACACCTCGATCGCTGTAGCGGCAAACGAGATCTGGGGTATTATCGCCTAGCATTGTGGGATATAAGGGGAGCCTCGAGCCGGTGGAACTAACTCTCGAGCTTTTAGAGTGGCCGAGTCGGAGACGAGGATCGGCTCCGAACCCATCCAGCAAGAATGAAGGCGAGATAGACAACTTAACATGTGCTAATTTTGCCCCCTAAGGGTGCTGCCAAAAGGTAAGTGCTTGGTGATGGCAGAAGGAAGTCATTGAGACTGTTTACTGTAGGGTTGCACTTTATTTCCTCCAGATTTAGAGGTAGAAGCACCCCATTGCTTTGACCTGTAAGAATCTTGTGACTGGTATCTAGAACCTTTAAGGCATCTGGATTTGCTCCTTTGAGCTCTGTCAAATACAGGAAAGGACCAATTTTTTGTAGGCCAGTGTCTACTGAATCTTGGTGGCTACACTTGTAAGAAGTCATTTACAGTTTGCATAGACTTAGCTTCATCTTCCATTTTCTTTAAAACCTCTTCTGCCTTAATACCAGAGTATCATACTGTAAAGGTGCATCCAGCAATTTAGATTTAACATGATCATGTAAATTTTGCTCTTTTAGCCAGGCATGCCTCCTACTCACAGATCCTGTAACTGCGGCCCTGTAGGAGGCCTCTAAGGAATAAAAACCACATTGCAAAGTATGCCTTCCAACTTGTTCTGCTGCATGCAATAATTCCTGCAATTCGTTATTTTCTGCACATCCAGAAATCAATATCATTTTCTGTTTCAGTAATCCCATAACATGTTGTTGATACTTGAGCATATGAAACTGGCAGTTTAAGGCCCTAATTGCCAAGGTTGCAGATGTATAAACCTTCTTCCCCCATCTATCCAGTGCCCTGGAATCTCTGTCAGAGGGGGTAGGATTTTTTGCTGTTGAGGCATTAACCCCTTTTGGACCCTGTGAAATAATTTCAGGGTCAGCAGCAGGGCTTCTAAATAAAAATTTGTGTGATTCAGGGACCCTGTAATATCTGTCTGGCTTGCTGGGAGCTGGAGGTAAGGAGTCTAGAGAGTCAAGCTTTACTCCGTAAACACATCATCCACAATGTATAAAAAGTACAGTTTTGTACCTACCATAAATGTAGATGTCCGATAGATATGCAACTGCAGTCATAACATATGGGTTGTCCTGCCTCAGGCAGCCCTCGGTCGGCCGAATTCCAAAGTCTGGGTCCGGCATCGGCTGGTGTCGCCTCCTCTCCGGCGTCTGGCTGGAGTATAAAGGCATCGGCCGACGCCATCTTCTTCAGTGTTTCTTGCCCCAGATGCCAGGTGCCCTCCTAGGAAGGCTAAATTTGGTGAATGGATAAACAATTCCAGACATGCACAACAGTAATAAACAGATACACCATAGGAGATACCCCCAGCTAAAGGGAACAGGGGGAATGGACTCAAATGAGGGAAAAGAGGGGAAGGAGGGAGGGAAAATCTGACTGCAGTTGCATATCTATCGGACATCTACATTTATGGTAGGTACAAAACTGTACTATGTCCTTCAAGAATGCAACTGCAGTCATAACATATGGGTTGAATACCATAGCCAAGCTGGGGGTGGATGGAGCTAAGAAAAAGATGGTGTAGCTAAAATGCCCTGCAGGACTGCCGAAGCAAAGCCTGCTCGGGATCTGGAGTATAAAGGCAGGTTGTAGTGTTTGGTAAATGTATGCACGGAGCTCCATGTAGCAGCCTCTAGAATGTCCTTTGTAGCCACTCCTCTTAGGAAAGCTGTGGATGTGGCTATAGCTCTGGTGGAATGTGGCCTAATATTGGCTGGCACACTTTTTCCATGGTGAGAATAGCAGAATCTGATGCAGTGTCCAATCCATTTTGAAATTGTTTGCTTGGAGATTGCTTTTCCTTGTATGCCAGCAGCATAGGCTACAAACAGCTGGTCAGACATTCTGGTGGCCTTAGTTCTGTCCAAGTAGTAGCGTAGTTGCCTGTGTATGTCCAAGGTATGCAGCAGTCTTTCCCCTCTATTTTGAGGGTTGGGGAAGAAGGTAGGAAGGTGAATAGCTTGATTTTAGAGACACCCCTGGAAATCACCTTTGGAACGAAAGAAGGATTTGTTCTTAGAGAGACTCTGTCCTGATGGAAAATGAGGAAAGGAGGAACTGCCATGAGTGCCTGTATCTCCGAGACTCTTCTTGCTGATGTGACTGCCAATAGAAAAAACATTTTCCATGACAGAAATTGCATCTCCGAGGTTGCTGCTGGCTCAAAGGGAGGCAGAGATAATTTTTCCAGTACGAAATTGAGGTCCCATGCAGGTACAGGTTGTTTTCTGGGAGGTTTGATATTCTTTATTCCTCTCAGGAACTGTCTTAGCAAAGAATGTGAGAACACTGGTGGATCACAATTGTATCTTGCTGAGATTGCTGAGGCATGAATCTTTATGGAAGAATATGAGAGTCCAGAATGAAACATTTCTGCCAAGTATTCCAATATCTGAGGTATACTCAGTACTGTTGTATCCTGACCCCTGTTGGCAGCCCAGATGCTGAATCTCTTCCACTTGGCTGAATAGGCTTTTCTTGTGGATGGTCTGCGTGCTTCCAATAAGATGTCCTGAACTGCCTTGGAAAGATTGGAAGCGGAAGGAATTAAAGTAACCTCCAGGCTGTCAGATGTAATGTTTTCAGGTTTTGGTGAACAGTCCTGTAGTTGTGTTGTGTTAGGAGCAGGGGCCATAGGGGCAGAAGCCACATTTGGTCCGAGTTATGCTCAATAGCAATGGGTACCAGTGTTGCTGTGGCCAGTCTGGAGCTATCAAAATGCCCATTGGTTGTTCTGCTTTGATCTTCAGGATCACCTTGGTCAACAGTGGCAGAGGGGGAAATGCATACATTTTTAGGGAATTCCAGCTGAAGGAGAGAGCATCCGTTGCCCAGGCTAGTGCATGGTGGGTCCTGGTACAGAACTTTTCCCGGTGATGATTCGTGTGAGATGCAAATAGATCTATGTCCGGTCTTCCCCATGTCTTTGTTATTTGTGAGAACATGTGTGGATGCAGCATCCATTCGTGTGGATCCAAGAAATTTCTGCTCAACTTGTCCGCCAGTACATTGTCCTTGCCTGGCACAAACTGGGATTGCAGGTGTATCTTCTGACTCGGTGCTTTTTCCCAGAGAATCATTGTTAGTCTGCAGAGGGGGTATGAATGAGTCCCTCCCTGCTTGTTTATATACATGACAGTGGTGTTGTCTGTCCTTATTAGTAAATGTCCTTGCTGCAGTGATTTTTCGAAACTCTCGATTGCATGTATCACTGCCAGCATCTCTTTTTGGTTTATGTGCAGATGTCTTTCCTTTGGTGTCCATTGACCTTGAACGCATCTGCCCTCCATGTGCACCCCCCATCCATGATCTGAGGCGTCTGTTGTAATTATTTGTCCTGCTTGAGGTCTGTTGAAAGACATGCCTTTGTTTAATTGACTTGCTTGAGCCCACCACAAGAATTCCTTTTGCAGACATGGAATAAGCGGGATTACGTCCTCTAGGCTTTGGCTGTGCTGTGACCATAAGCTTTTCAAATACCACTGCAGCTTTTTCATACGAAGTCTTGCCAAAGGTATCAGGAGAATGCATGATGCCATGAACCCCAGGGCCTGCAGGAGTTTCCTTGCAGTCAGCTGGGGGAGCTGTGCTAGGCCTTTGAAGTACTCTGGTAACTGCTGTTGTTTTTCCTCTGTGAGGTAGGCCATTTGTGTTTGAGTGTCCAGTTTGGCTCCTAGAAAAATAATCTGTTGGGATGGCAGTAGCCTTGACTTTTGAATGCTGACTGTGTATCCCAAGGCCTGTAGTAACTGCATGACATAGTCCAAGTTTTTTATTAAGGTTTGTCTGTTGTCTGCTTGTATGCAGTCATCCAGGTAGGGGTATATTTGAATTCCCTGGAGTCTGCAGTGTGCCACTACTGATGCCAGGCATTTCGTGAACACTCTGGGCACAGTAAATAAGCCAAACGGCAATGCTAAGAATTGATGGTGCTCTGTCCCTGCAAGAAATCTGAGGTATCTTCTGCAGCTTTGTCTGATTGGGACATGCAGGTATGCCTCCTTGAGGTCCAGAGTGACCAGCCAAGACCCCTTGCCCAGCATGGGAAGGAGTTGCTGTAACGTTAGCATTTTGAACTTTGGCACAATGAGAAAGGTATTTAGAGTAGACAAGTCCAGTATAGGCCTCCATTTGTTTTCCTTTCTTGGAACAAGGAACAGTTTTGAATAGAATCCCTGGCCTTGTTCCTGGGGAGGTATCTTTTCTATTGCTTTTATACTTAATAGCTTTGAAACTTGAATGAGTGCCTCTGCCCTTTGATGGTGTGGCAGGTTTGGCATGCCTTGTCTTGTAGGTAAAGTATGGAAGTGGAATCTGTAACCCTTGTCTATTAAATCCAGAATCCAACTGTCCTTGGTTAAGATATGCCAGTTTTTTGAGAATAAGGATAATTTTCCGCCCAAGGGTGCTTCTGCCTGAGCCCTTGTAGGCGGTATGAAAGTCAAGTCATTGTGATTGTCCTTGTGGTGCAGCTGGACTGGCTGCAGCACTTCTTTGATTTGTAGGTTGCCATTGGCGTCCCCTGTAGGAGCCTGGGTATTGGCCTCGGCCACGCCTGTTCTTTCCCCTTTGAAACCTGTCCGAGTCTGGGAAGGACCAATTTTTGAAGGCCAGTTTCTACTGAATCTGGGTGGCTGAACCTGGAGGAAATCCTTGACTGTCTGTACTGACTTAGCTTTTTCCTCAATGGACTTCAACACATCTTGTGCATTAGCGCCAGAAAGCTTCTGTTTTTCCAGAGGTGCATCAAGTAACTTTACTTTGACATGGTCTGGCAGTGGCTGATCTTTTAACCAAGCATGTCTACGTATCACAGCCCCAGTCATAGCTGCCCTACATGAAGCTTCCAATGCATCATAACCACACTGAAGAAAATGATTGTTAACCTGCTGAGTGTTATGTATGTGATCCTGCAATGCCTTTCTGTCAATAGGCTCAGGGGAGGCTAACTTTTTCTGTAAATCATCCAGTAAAAAATCCTGGTACTGAAACATATGAAAAAGGCAGTTAAGAGACCTCATTGCTAGGGTGGTAGAGGTATAAACTTTTTTACCCCATCTCTCCATAGACCTGGCTTCCCTATCCGCTGGCAAAGGATTTTTGGCAGTGGAGGTAGCCACTCCCTTGGGACCCTGTGAAATAGTTTCTAAATCCACGGTGTGGGCCTTAAAGAGATGTTTGTGAGTGTCAGGGACTCTGTAATATCTGTCTGGCTTGACAGGAGCAGGGGAGAGAGAGTCAGGGTTAGCACTGGAATCGGAGAATACATCATCCAAAACATCCATCACAGGAGGAACAGCTAAAGGTCTGTGCTGGGGAAGCTTTAGGAAGGTACGGAGCCTTTTCCTGGAATCAGAGAATTCCTGACCCTGCCATTGGAAATGTTCCCTCATAGAGTGCAGGACTTCACCAAAGGAGAAATCCTCTGGAGGAGAGGCAGAGGGGATTGATTCCTCAGCATCAGAGTCCTCATAGGCCTGGAAGGATTCTTCTTGAATATCTGAATGCTCAGAATCCCCAGAGGCCTCATCTGAAGAGAGGTTCTCAGTCTGCTCAGTTCTAGGCCTTTTCTGTGCAGGAGGCTGAGAACCCCTGTCTGGGTGAGGCTGAGACCCCCTGATAAGGGAAATAAGGTCTGCAGCAAGAGAGATTATCTGTTTATCAGAAGAGGGGGCCTGGACAGCAGGTTTAGGATGGGCCTTAGCACGTGCAAAGGCCTTGATGGACATAGATACAGGAGGCCTAGCAGCCCCACGTGCAGGAGTGACCTTGTCCACTGGAATGGTGTCGGGTAAATCATGAACCTCGGTATCCAGAGGAAAATCAACAACCGGCATCAGAGAGGTCTCCGGGACCGAAGGACTGGATAACGCTGTGTCGTCGGCCAGGAGCGGCTGAATTATCGCTTCCGCAGGGACCGAAGCACTAGCAGAGGGTCTAGGAGTAGTATCGGTAGAGGACGCGGGCCGAGGATGCCGGTCCCGGTCCTTCCGTTTTTTGGAAGATTGAGCTGTCGGTTGATCCGACGGCATGATATACGCGAAGGATTCGCCAAAAAAGTCTTCAGCAAATTCTGCCCGGCGCCTGAGAGTGCGCTTATTAAAGCAAGCATAGGCCGAGACATCGTGGTTTGGGCCCAGGCAAGGAAGACAGTAAGAATGGAAGTCCTTATGAGGTATTTGTTTACCACAAGACAAACAATTATTAACTTTCTCAATCTGTTCTGACATCGGCTGAGGCAAGAAAAAATGTTCTCCAACGGGGTACTTAGCTTTTAGATGACTTCGGTACTGAAAACACAGGAGCTGACCGACCGGCACTTGCGAACTGCTTCTGCTTCGGGCACCGCGCGGCAAGAAAGACTGAAGAAGATGGCGTCGGCCGATGCCTTTATACTCCAGCCGTTGTGACGTCGGAGAGGAGGCGACACCAGCCGACGCCGGACCCAGACTTTGGAATTCGGCCGACCGAGGGCTGCCTGAGGCAGGACAACCCATATGTTATGACTGCAGTTGCATTCTTGAAGGACATCAGGAGGTATGGCTAAAGGCCTAAATGCTGAGGGAGAAGAAGGAAATCCCTGAGCCTCTTTTTATTCTGAGAAATCTTGACTCTCCCAGTGAAAATGCTCCCTCAAAGTATTCAAGGTTTCTCCAAATGAATAATCCTCAGGAGGTGATGCAGATGGGATAGATTCCTCTGCATCAGAATCCTCATAGGGATTTATAGATAATTCCTGATCAGAGTAATTAGGTCTTCAGCCATTTTGATCTGTTTTTTGGGCATAGAGGCCTGTGCACGTGGCTCATTCGTCTTTTTTTAGCTTTAGGAGTTGCTTTTGTCTTTGATTTTCAAGCTGGCATCGGTTTTATATACAAATGTTGAGGCCTGACTATATCCTCAGAAGCCGGTGCCTGCTCAGCGGCTCCGGACCCATCTGAGGGAGAGGCATCCGTGGGTACAATACTTTGAGTATCTCGCGACGTGCCGGACTCCACATGGGTCTCGGTAGGGGTCTGCGACTCGAAGGTAGCGGGTATCAGGTGCTGCAAAGTCACCTCAGTGAGTACTGGTGAACCAGCAACTGGCTTAGGACAAGCTTAGTCAGTTTTGGACTTCGACGGTCTGTCTCTGTCCTTTTATTTGGATTTTTTTTGTATACTCCGGTAGTCGGACTGCTATCTGACGACATTTCAGGGTAGTTAAATCTGCTTCCAAAATATTTTGAGGCAAAAATATACCGACGCTTAATAGTGCATTGGTTAAATCTAACACAAAACCAACAGCCAGGCACGTTATGATCAGGACCTAGGCAAGGAATACAGTATAAATGAAAATCCTTATGAGGTATTTGCTTCCCACAAGTAATACAATTACTAACTTTTTCTAACATCGGTATGGAGCAAGAGAAAAAGTTTCCCCAATGGGGTACTTAGCTTTAGTGAAGACTTCGGTTTTTAAACTCGAATTCGAAACTTTAGTGAAGACTTCGGTTTTGAAACTCTAATTCGAAAATTTCAAGAGTAGGCCAACCGGCACTTGTGAACTGCTTCAGGAACTGCGCGGAAGAAAGACTAAAGAAAATGGTGTTGGCTGCTTGTTTTATACCCCTGATGACCTGACCATGGAAGAGGAGACAGCGACCGACGCAGGACCCAAGACTTTGGAATTCAGGCCGACTGAGGGCAACCTGCCAGCAGATTACCCAAATGTAATGACTGCAACAGTGAAACACGAAGAAAGTACAGTTTTGTACCTACCATAAATGTAGATGTTCGAGTGCTAATACAGCTGCAGTCATAACAGAGGGGGTTCTCCTGCCGTCAGGCGGGTCCTCGGTCGGCCGAATTCCAAAGTCTAGGTCCGGCGTCGGTTGTCGCTTCTTCCCTGACGTCAGTGCGACAGGGGTATAAAAGAACCAGCCGACGCCATGTTCTTCAGTTTCTTGCCCCAGATGTCAAGTGCCCCAGAAGGAAGGCAATACATAAAATTATGAAGTAATGCAATGCAATATAATCAAAAAACAGTAGTTGCAAGCAAATACACCATAAAAGAATACCCCTAGAGGGGAAGGAGGGAGGGAAACCTGGACTGCAGCTGTATTAGCACTCAAACATCTACATTTATGGTAGGTACAAAACTGTACTATGTTCATCGTGCATACAGCGGCAGTCATAACAGATGGGTAGAATCCCAAAGCTAAGAAAGGGGTGGTAGGCACTAGGTAGAACTAGGAGGAGCCAAAATGCCCTGCAAGACTGCAGTGGCAAAGCCTGCTCTAGATTTGGAGTATAATGGTAGGTTGTAGTGTTTGGGTAGTGTTTGGAGAAGGTATGCACAGAACTCCAAGTGGCTGCTTCCAATATATCCTTGGTAGGAACTCCCCCGAGGAAGGCTGCAGAGGTGGCTGTGGCCCTGGTGGAATGAGTTCTAATGCCTGTAGGAACAGTTTTGCCATGAAAGGAATAGCAAAAGCGTATGCAGTGGGCTATCCATTTTGAGATTGTCTGTTTGGAAATTGGCTTTCCTGGAGCTCCTACCACATAGGCCACAAAGAGCTGTTCTGATTTTCTGAAAGGCTTTGTTCTGTCCAAATAATAACGCAGTTGCCTGTGGATGTCCAAGGAATGTAGTAATCTCTCCCCTTTGTTTTGAGGATTGGGATAAAAAGTAGGTAAATGTATGGCCTGATTTAAAGCTACCCTGGATACCACTTTAGGCATAAAGGAAGGGTTGGTTCGTAATGAAACTCTGTCCTGATGGAAGATGATAAAAGGCTGGACAGCCATGAGGGCCTGTAGTTCTGAAACTCTAAGAACTGAAGTGATAGCCAGAAGGAAAGCTGTTTTCCAGGACAAATATTGCAAATCTGATGAAGCAGCTGGCTCAAGAGGAGGCAAAGTCAGTTTTTCCAGAATGAAATTTAGATCCCAAGCAGGTATTGGTTGTTTCCTTGGAGGACTTAAATTCTTAGCCCCTCTGAGGAACTGTCTTAAAAGAGGGTGAGAGAATAAAGGAGGATCAGTGTTGTATTCTGCAGAAATGGCTGAGGCATGGATTTTGATGGAGGAGAACGAAAGTCCACTGCTTAGTAGTTCAGCCAAATATTGTAGTATTGGAGGTAAATTCAGTTTTCCAGGGTTCTGGCCCTTTTTCTCATTCCAGACACAAAAACGTTTCCATTTTGCGGAGTAAGCTTTTCTAGTTGATGGCCTTCTGGCCTCCAAAATGACATCCTGCACCTCCTTGGAGAGTAGGGCCTGCTGTGATGCTAAGGAATCTTCCATGCGGCTAGATTGAGTGTTTTAGCTGACTGTGAAGAGTTTTGAAGCTGTGCTGAGTCAGAAGAAGAGGCATTAGAGGCAGGGTCCATGGAGGGGAATGAGTCAGGCTCCTCAGGAGTGGGTACCAGTGTTGCCTTGGCCAGTCTGGAGCAATGAGGATCATCTTTGGTCTGTCTGCTCTGGTCTTCAATAGGACTTTGGGCAGCAGAGGAAGAGGCGGGAAGGCATAAACTGTCAATGATGTCCAGCTGAAAGAGAGAGCGTCCACTCTCCAGGCCTTTGGGTGGAAGGTCTTCGAGCAGAATTATGTCAATTGATGATTTTTGTGGGAGGCAAAGAGATCTATGTCTGGCCTTCCCCATTCTTGGATTATTTCTGTAAAAACTTTTGGATGCAACATCCATTCGTGTGGATCTGTCATATTCCTGCTTAGGCTGTCTGCCAGCGTGTTTTCCTTGCTGGCAAGTACTGTGCTTGTAGTTCCATTTGTAAGTCCATGGCCATGTTCCAAAGTGATATGGCCAGACTGCATAGTGGATAGGAATGTGTTCCTCCCTGCTTGTTTATGTACCACATAATGGTGTTGTCCGTTCTTACCAATAGTTAACCTGGTTGTAGAAGGTCCTTGAAAGCTATAATAGCATTTATTACTGCTAGCATTTCTTTTTGATTGATGTGAAGGTGCTTTTCTTTTTGGGTCCATTTGCCCTGAATGCACCGGTCTGTCATGTGCGCCCCCCAGGTGTAGTCCGAGGCGTCTGTTGTGATGGTTTGATTTGCTTGAGGCTTGCTGAATGGAAGACCCGTGTTTGCTTGACATGCTTGAGCCCACCACAGAAATTCCTTTTGCAGACATGGAAGTAGTGGTATTATTGTTTCCAAACTGTGGCTGTGTTGAGACCATATGTTTTTTTAGGTACCATTGTAGTTTTCTCATATGCAGCTTTGCACATGGGATTAGCAAGATGCCATGAATCCCAGAGCCTGCAGGATTTTCCTTGCAGTCAGCCTGGTGCAATTTGCCAGTGTTTTGAAATATTGAATTAATTGCCCCTGCTTCTCTGGCGTGAGGTAGGCCATCTGGGTGTTTGTGTCCAAATTGGCACCCAGGAAAATTATATTTCGAGAGGGTATTAGCCTTGATTTCTCTTTGTTGACGGTGTATCCCAGAGAGTTTAATAACATTATTACATAAGCCAGATGTTTCAGAAGAATGTGCTTGCTGTTCGCTTGGATCAGGCAGTCGTCCAAATAAGGGTATATTTGTATCCCTTGAAGTCTGCAGTAGGCAATTACTGATGCCAGGCATTTCGTGAATACTCTGGGCACAGTAGATAAGCCAAAGGGCAATGCAGAGAATTGATAATGGGTTGAACCTGCAAGAAATCTGAGGTATCTTCTGCAATTTTGTCTGATTGGGACATGCAGGTATGCCTCCTTGAGGTCCAGTGCTACCAGCCAAGACTCCTTGCCCAGCATGGGAAGAAGTTGCTGTAGAGTGAGCATCTTGAATTTTGGTACGAGTAGGAATGTGTTTAGGATGGAAAGATCCAAAATAGGTCTCCAATCTTTTCCCTTTCTTGGCACCAGAAATAGCCTGGAATAAAAACCTTGACCTTGTTCGTGTGTAGGTACCTCTTGAATAGCTTTCATGTTTATAAGATCTGACATTTGCTTTTGTGCCTCTGCCCTTTGATTGTGTGGCAGTTTTGGCATGCCTCTCATTTTTGGAAGGGTATGAAAGTGGAGTTTGTAGCCTCTGTTTATAATGTCCAGGATCCATTTGTCCTTTGTGACAACATGCCAATTTTTTGAGAATAGTGCCAGCTTTCCTCCTAAGGGGGCTGCCATTTGAGACCTGGTTGGCCTGCAAAGGGGAAAGTCATTGGTTTTGCTTTCTCTGAAAGATTGTGAGTTGTCCTCACCACCTCTTTGTGTAGGAGCTTGCCATTGTCTGCCTCTGTACGATCCTTGTGGTTGTCCTCTGCCCCTCGGGCGCCTGTATCTGCCTCTTTGGGGTCTGTCCGTGGCAGGAAAGGACCAGTTTTTGGAAGGCCAATTTCTACTAAAACGTGGTGGTTGAACCTGCAGAAATTCTTTCACAGTTTGCATTGATTTAGCTTTTTCCTCCATTTTCCGTAATACTTTCTCAGCATTTGCCCCAAATAGTACATCCTTTTGAAGAGGGGCGTCTAGTAATTTAGCTTTGACATGATCAGGCAAGGTTTGTTCCTTGAGCCAAGCATGCCTGCGTATGACTGAGCCTGTAACAGCAGCTCTACATGAGGCCTCTAGAGCATCAAAACCACATTGTAAGGTATGTTTACCCACTTGTTCTGCACTATGCATCAAATCCTGCAACTCCTTCAAGTCTGGTTGTTCAGGTTGTGACATTTTACTTTTCAATTGAGATAACAGAAACTGTTGGTATTTTAGCATATAAAACGGACAGTTTAAGGCCCTCATGGTTAAGGCAGCCGAGGTATATACCCTTTTCCCCCACCTTTCTAAGGATCTGGAATCTCTCTCGGAAGGCAATGGATTTTTGACAATGGAAGCCTCAACTCCCTTGGGTCCCTGTGAGATGGTTTTCTAGGTTAGCAGCATGGCTTTTGTAAAGAAATTGGTGAGAGTCAGGAACCCTGTAGTACCTATCAGGCTTAACTGGAGCTGGAGGTAGAGAGTCTGGGTTAAGGCAGGCCTCCGAGTAAACATCATCTAGGATGTCCAAGACAGGAGGTATAGCCAGAGGCCTGTGCTGGGGTAACAAAAGAAATTCCCTGAGCCTTTTCTTGGAATCTGAATAATCCTGGCCTTCCCAGTGGAAGTGTTCCCTTAAGGTATGCAAAGTTTCCCCAAATGAGAAATCCTCGGGGGGGGGGGTACAGAAGGAATAGACTCCTCTGCATCAGAGTCTTCAAAAGGGGAGTAAGCCTGGTTCCTGATCATCAGAGTGTTCTGAAATAATGGATCCCTGATCAGAGGAGGGGGAATCTTCCTCCACCCTGGGCCTTTTGTCCGGAGGTGGCTGAGAACCTCTGATTAGAGTAATTAAATCCTCAGCCATTTTAAGCATCTGTCTCTTAGGCATGGGGCCTGGAGATGGGCCCTGTGTAACTAGTCTCTTAGGGTGCATGGTTGCTTTAGACTCTGTGAAAGTCTTGATGGAGAAAGAAGAGGAAGGTCTGAAGACACCTTGAGTGGAGGGGGACCTGTCCACATTCTGTGTTTCAACGCCAAGAGTGGCTTCGGTATCTGTAGTCGGGGTGTGGGCTGAGGAGCCTGTGACCTCGGGTACAGGAGACACCGCCAAAGATTTGTCGTCGGTAGTCAGGGGCTGCATAGGTGCCTCACTGAGAACCGGACCACGTGTAGTCGGCTTTGGCGTGGTGTCAGTAGAGGCCGCGGACCTCGAGTGTCGGTCCTTGTCTTTGCGTTTTTTAGACGAAACCGGTGTCGGAGTATCCGACGACATGGTATAGTTAAATGCTTTCCCACAAAAATGCTGGGCGAACTCCGCCTGACGCTTAATAGTACGTTTGTTGAATGTAGCACAACAGTGACAGACCGAGACGTCGTGGTCTGGGCCTAAACAAGGTATACAGAGGGAATGGAAATCCTTATGCGGTATTTGCTTCCCACAAGAAATACAATTATTAACTGTCTGACATCGGTCTGGGGCAAGAAAAGTTTCCCCAACGGGGTACTTAGCTTTTAAGAAGACTTCGGTTTTCCAAATTTTTCGTAATCTCAGGAGCTGGCCGACTGGCACTTGCGAACTGCTTCTGCTTCGGGCACCGCGTGGCAAGAAAGACTGAAGAACATGGCGTCGGCTGGTTCTTTTATACACCTGTCGCACTGACGTCAGGGAAGAAGCGACGACAACCGACGCCGGACCTAGACTTTGGAATTCGGCCGATCGAGGACCCGCCTGATGGCAGGAGAACCCCATCTGTTATGACTGCAGCTGTATGCATGATGAACATCATCCGGTCTCCAGTCCCCCGATTCTTTTGCCATTAAACAGAATCTTGGGTAAGTTCTGGATTCTATCTGGTGTGCTAGGACCTCTTGTGGATTCTATCTGGTCTGCTAGGAGGTCTTGGGTGACTTTTTTCTACTAGCTTTTCTGTTTCTAGTGCAGCTACTTTCCTCTGACTGGGGGGAACATTGGGAATTTTGCATACAGGTGGAGGTAGTAGAGAAAGGGAATTACATAACCTCTGGAAATAATAATCCGTGTCCATGTATCTTTTGTAAAGTCTAGCCAGGCTGTCTGAAGCAGGGATAAATAACCCCTGACTGCCTCTAGATGAGAACAATCTGACTTCCTTTCAGGAGCAATACTAGGGTCTGTCAGAGAAGGTATCTCTGGACCCCTGGTTCTGCGGCTCACCTCTGTGTGGGCAGCATCACCCATTCAAGATTCCCCATCGGCCCTCGAGGAACTATCTCCACATGGGTCTCTGAAAGGACCCTGGGATTTTCTAAAACACATTTTCTGACCTACTTGCTGATTCCTGGAAAAGGTCCTTTGAGGGAGTAAAAAAAACACACTCCCACTGCAAAAAAATATCTTTCCATCTTGCTCACAACTGGAGTGTGCGTCTTTTACCTTGGGGCTAAAAAAGGTTCCATCAAAAGGTGCATTGACGAAGGAAGACTTGAAGGGCTCTGCAAAGTCATATAAGCGCATCCAGGCATGCCTCCTGCTGAAAATGCCTGAACTCACAGCCCTTGAGGTACCTTCATCCACATGTGAAATGAGCCTCATGGATAAATTAGTAATTGACTGTTGGGTAGCCAACTGCAAGGCCACAAAAGTCTAAGCCTCAGAAGAACTGATCCCGGTGAGGGATATGGGGAGTTCCTTAAATCAAATCCCTCTGTAATCTAGTGAAGTGTGCCAAATATTTCAGAGATCTGAGTGCAAAAGTCTCTGAAGCATAAACACACTTCCCAAATCTGTCTAACACCCTTGACTCACTATTGGGGGGGGGGGATGGGCAGTAGAACTCTGTTCTGCAAGTTCCTTCTTGGTGGCCACTGCCATGACCATGGCATCTACCAGTACTCCTTTGCTCCAAAATTCCTTTCTTGAGGTGGTGCAAAAATCCAGTCCGGTCATTTGGGGATTGGCTCAACTGTATCCGGTTCCTTTCACACTCGCCTAGAGATCAAGTCAATGAGCTCATTGGCGGCGGTATCATCCAGGAGGTATTCAGGACAGACCCAAAGGCCTCCAGGAATACGGATTCCACTTGGGAATGGTTAACAGTAGACCAACCACCCCTCTGCTTTAGGACTCTGGGATGTCTCCAAATGAGTCATCATCAGGTGGTGATCTTGATGTCCCTTCCACCTCATCAAAATCGGTATCTTCAGTGACTGACTCTGGAGGGGAGTCTAAGTGCCTCCTCTTGCACATTCTCTTCATGGGAACTTCTTCAGTGGGGTTCTCCGGAAAAGTATCGGAAGAAATGGTAATACCCTGCTGGGTAGCCTAGAGACTTTGGGTTGGCTGTCCCTGTGGAGAGAAAAAAATTTACCAACAATGGTAAAAAGAATCACAATTTAAATATATAAACTACCAACCGAAGTTAGAGAAATAATATAAAGACTCATCCCCAATTTTGAACACCAAGCTCGAGAGCTCACAGCGACCTCTTCAAATGCGAAAGTGGCAAACAAGATCTGAGGGATGTTAAGGGATAGAGCATTATGGGTAAGGGAGGAGCTCTTGAGTTTGCTAGTGGCCACGAGCTGAAAGTAACACCAGAGTCCAACCAGAGGATCAAATCCAAACCCGGCTGCTGAGGAATGAATGAAAATTGACATTGTATCAATGTACTTATTTCTGCGAAGATCGCCTGAAATATTAAAGAAACATCAGAGCAGTTTTGATAACCACAACTTGATTACATAACTGCAGATACTATGCAACACTGTGGGCACTAAGTAGAAAAAGTTTCTTACTGCTCCTGAAGATAGCAGAAGTGGTTAAGAACAAAAGTGCAGCACTTTTGAAGAAGAATTAAGACACACTATAAAAACTCTCTTGCACCCTTGCTTTGGAATTACAGTAAATAGATCACACAAACCTCACAGTTAATACATAAGCAATTTATTTTCCATTCTTTATCTCTTTACTAAAATGTTAAAAGAGCTTGAAAAGAACAGCACACACATTTTCAATACAAATTTTTTATAGCACTTTTAACACAAAGCTGTTCTCCAAATACCGTGACTTCACAGCATTAAGGTGGCATTTACTTCTGTCACACGCAAATGTTTTAAGTTGTCACTTCTGAGAAAAAGAGAAGAGATTGTAAATGCAGATGAACCTCAGCCTAAAAGTCACTGTTTCCTAGGATGCTTTTTACCAACAAGCAGTGTAAAAGAAATTTTAAATGCATGTTTACACCAACAATGAGAAAGTGGAAAGTTACAGAACATCACTCAGTTAAAAATATTCTCTTATCCCTCTCAGAAAGACAAGCTTAAAAGTTCTGCCTGTAAAGAGGATAGCATAAGCTGCCACCTTCAAACAACAGACTGTAAATCTTTACATTTTTAAAGAATCTTCAATAAGTATTTTCAGTTAAATTCTCAAAAAATTAGATCATTACATCTATGCACCTTCATATTTTTAGTAATTTAATAGCATACAGACAGGTAAAATGCAAAACTTTGTATGTGTACTGCCTAAATGATCTACTGCAAATGTACAGTTGTGTAAGTAAGCTTAACAATAACAATAACAGATGAAATTCAATTAAACCGCTGCAGTAGCTTTAGCTATATGGGTTATATCCTGCCATAGATATAACAGCCAGTCCTCCTAAGCCTTGGGCTCCTTCCATACATGTACCCAGTCTGTTGGTTGCACAAGCTCCACAGGGATGTAGAAAACCAGCAACCTGGTCTCCAGATGCTTTAGGACTTCTTTGATAAAGGAGGGAGGCTGTAGTCCTGATAAGAAAGGTAACGTTAGCGTATGATTTGTATACCTATACCTATCTAAATACAAGGAAGATGGAGCCAGCATCAGTGATTTAATTGAACATCTACTGTTATGCTATGTTTACTTACCAAACTGCACTACATTCATAAATCACTGCTGCAGTAATCTTGGCTATATGGGTAGATTAGTATAGCTCTGAGAGATTATAAGAAGGAAAGGATGAGGGGTCCAGGTGTCCCTGGAGAATGGTTCTACCAAACCCTGTCCTAGACCTGGAAAAGGAATCTAGTTTACAGTGCTTTACAGAAGTACGTATACTGGACCAAGTAGCTGCATCTAGAACGCTTCTAGAATCCACCCCTTTCCAATAAGCTATCAAAGTAGCCAAAGCCCTGGCAGAATAAGCCTTGACCCTTCCTGGAAGTATCTTATTATGGTGGAACAGCAAGGGACAACCATCTGTAAATGGTCAGCTGACACAGGTTGTTCTTTTTTTCTTCTTCCCCTTTATAAGGAGAGGTTGGCATAATGGTTAAGGTGTTTACCTTACAAACACAAGGTGCAGGGTTTGATTCTCACATGGAGTAACTGGCTAAGCTTACAATGGTCAACAAGAGCAGCTAGCCTAGTACCTATCTATGAACCTATAAACCTGTAAGAAATAAACAGCTGTTCAGTTTTCATAAAGGATTAGTTCTGTCAAGATAACACCAGAGCTGTTTATGTACATCCAGAGAATGAAGAATCTTTTCTCGTTGGTCTTCAGGCACTGGAAATAATACAGGGAGATGGCTGGCATGATTCAAAGTAAACAATGAAACTGCTTTAGGCATAAACAAATGATTTGTGCTTAAACTAACTCTGTTACTATGGAATACCAAATAGGGTCGACCCACCATAATGTCATGCAACTCAGATACCCTTCTTACAGATGTCAGAGCAATTCCAAGCAATGAAATAATAAGCCTGATGAGCTGGTTCAAAAGGAGGCAGAGTTGACTCATCAAGCAGAAAGTTAAAATCCTAGGTAGGTGCCACTTGTCTCCCATGTGGTCTTAAATGTAAAACCCCTTTCAAGAACAGCTTGTCCAAAAACTGAGGAGAAAGGGGAGAATTCAAGGGCAAATGTGCTGAAATGTGAAAGTAAGATAGGCCAGAGGACAACTCCTCACAATATATTGCAAAACCAGTGGCACAAAAACTATAAATGTGCCCTGGTTGTTAGTGTGGGCACCATTCGAGCAAATCTCTTCCATTTATCAGTATAAGATTTCTAAGTAGCATGATTCTTTGCCTGCTTTAACACTTGGTGCATATCCTCAAGGGAAAAAAGTTGCCTAAAAGTATCAAAACTGAATTATAAAGGCAATCAGCTGAAGTTGAGATGGGATTGTATCAAATTCCTCGTCTTGTGAAAATGGATTCACTGTATGAGGAAATTTGCAGTACTTTTACTTGGCCGATTCCATATGAAAGGAGAACCACTGTTGTCTGGGTCAAAAGAGAGCCACCACAATGATTTCTGGAACGTCCTTCTGAATCTTTCAAATGACCATGGATATCAGTGGAAAATTCCTGTTCACAGAAATGAAAAAGCATCTGTTTTCCAGGCTTGTTTTCAAGGAATCCCGGAGTAGAATTTGTTCAGTTGTCAGTTTTGAAAGGAGGCAAACAGATCCACTTCAAGAGTCCCCACAATGGGATCAATTCGTGGAAGACCCTTTGGTTCAGTTTCCATTTATGAGGGTCTATCCTGGACCTGCTCAGCCTGCCTGCCTCTACATTCTGCTCTAACAGAATATAGGAAGCATGATGGGTTAAAACTGTGTTGAATTGTGACCTAACAAGCCATCACAGCCAGCCAGCCTGCACTGGTAGGACCTGGTGGACCATGTTTGTTTATGTTCTACATCACTGTGGTGTCTGTAATTACTTGAAGAATTTCTGGTGACTACAGACAGTGAACAACCAACATCTCTTTCACAATGATCTGCTTGGCCTGTCCTGTTTATTTCTTAAACCTTGCACTTTTAACTCCATGGACACTGTTACAGATTATGCAGGGGATGTGATACAGAATGGAAGACCATGATTCAAGGATATATGGCCCATCTACCAAAGCAATTCTTTTTTTCACAAAGCCCAACAGTGGAATGTGGGAAAAAACTGTCTTTACAAACCACTGATTTTTTTTCCCATGTGTAATCTGGGAAGAGGAATCACGAGATTCACAGATGCTGCAACACTAGACTTAAGTATGGCCTGGATGAAGTCTGGGACTGGGTGCAGAAACTCAGGAACCTTTCTAGACACAGGTCTGCCTTTTCTTGAAGTTTCAAGAACGCCTCCTAAAACACAATCCTATGAACTCCCTTGGAGCAGAAGATAACACAAAGGGTAATGAAGAGATCTGAAAATGTAACCTTAAAAAACTTCTGAAAATCTGTGGAAACAGGAATGTAATGATAAGCACCTCTCACACCTAGAGTTTCAAAAAAACTCAAGAGAATTAATGAAAGGTAACAAGTATCTAGATACAACATTCTGAACTGAGGAACTTTCAGAAAAAAGATGAGAAAGGATAGGTCAAGAACTGTTCACCAAGACGGATCCTTCTTTGGCACCAGAATAATTCTTGCAATAAAACCCTTATCCTCACTAATCTGAGGGAATTGGTTCTATAAACCCTTGATAAAGTGGTTGATAATTGCAGAAACCATGAAATTGCAGAAACCATGAAATCTATTTGAAAGATGAGAGGGAATACACTGAAAAGGAAGTGGGATTTGCCACTGGCATCTTTAACCCTCCTAAACATCTATTAGAACACATTTGTCCGATACAATCTGATGCTAAAAGAATAAGTGAAGAACCAGGCTATGGGACAGGTTTAGGAATGAGACAGGGGAACGAAGAAGGCTGCAACAGTCCTCTGAATTGTTGGGGTGTCCCTTTTTCTGGAAGGTTCACTCCTTTTTCTTTGAATTCTCCTGCCACTTTTTCTCATATGTCTGCTTGCTAAAAGCTTGTTCAGACTACGTATTTTGCTTCTTGTATAAGAAGCCAGAGTTTGAAAGAATGTAGTAAACTTAGATAAGAACGGCTGAAAGAGCTAAATAACCCCCAGAATCAATCCCCTCTTTTATCAATTTGTTAGACAACCTGCATAGCTGAATGAACAAACAAAAACTCCTTATCCAAACAAGAATTTAAGATTTCAGATTTAACATCTTCAAAAAAATGTGTGTACATACCCATTCAAACTATCTTATGACAGAGACAGAAGCTGCTGCCCTGTTCACAAGAGTCAGCACAAGCATATGCACAATTTAAAGAATGTTTAGTCACTTGGGTTACAAAAATAATCACTGAATTCAAAGAGGGTATACATTCTGAAAAGGGGAAATTGGTAGTAATATTCCTCACACTGTCAGAAGAAACCAATATTTTAACATGTGAGCCAGATAACTTAAAATTCTAAAAGCTACAATGATACAAGAATATTTTTTCTTCCCAAACCTCTCAAAAGCTCTCTAATCCTTACAAGAGGTACAGTGATTAGCATTAAGATTTTTTTGTTGTTGTTGCAGCCGTACTAGACATAGAAATAGTTGCAAGGTCAGATCTGGGATAAGAAAACAACTATAAGACTGAGAAACTTTATAAAGTCAGTATGCATTTTTAGGGGGTTCAGGTTGAATACGGGGCATATTGCAAGCCGTATCAAAAACATCTCAAAGCTGGCAAAAAAAAAAAAGAGTAGCAGCAGTATGCTGGCCAACTCTACTTGTTGTTGTGTCTTTCGGCTTTTCCCGGTTAAGAGACGCCACAGCGGAACTCCGGTCCGCTAATGATTGGCAGTAGATTTTTACGTGCCCAGTTGCCAGCTCTGACGCACAACCTTTAACGAAGCTGCGCCCATTCACGCATGTCTCCACAGAGAAGACGCTCTAGCTGAGAAATGAACAGGACGTCTTACTAAGAGGCGACAATGCTACCGCAGCACCACCACCGCAGTTGGCCAACTCCACTTGTAATAAATCATATTTTTGCAAGGAAGATGGAATATCACTGTTCCCACAGAAACATATTATTCCATCCAAGAAACAGTTTCAGAAAAAAAATTCTTTCAAAGGAAATTCTGAGAAAATACTTTTCTCAGAATAATGACCTTGAGCAGAAAAAAACAGATGTCTTATCCTCACCTCTATCCTGCTCATCAGACAGGGAATCCTCAGAAAGTGAGGCAACTGACATCTTTTCTTCCACAAAAACTCAAGTCATTCTTAAGAAAGGTTTTAAAGCCTGCAATAAACTTTTATCCTCACAAATAAAGGGCAGCTGAACAGCCAGACAGGATATGGTTGACCTCTGATCCGTGTCCTAGTCTATGGTGGTTGAAGTAGATACACCAGTGGGATCTGGAGAAAAAAGGGAACGGTCTGAGAAACCAGTAATGGCCACAGCACAGTCGCCCACTAGCAGCTGAGGCACTGACTGAGACTGCTGTGTAGGCAAGGGCTGCTTGCAAGAATTTGTTTTCTTGACACTGGAGGACGGTAGAACTGTGGGACCAGTAATTGTTCCATGTTTCTGCCAAAGTGTCAACTGGGGCGAGTCACACACAGGTACATTGTCAAAAGCAGCAATCACAACAGACAGTCCAAAGGATACTTGTTCCTTAATACACTACAGTAAGTCCACAAAAAATAAGCACGTTTTTTCTCACAAAATGCTTACAATAAGCAGACAGAAAGTAAAAAGGAGAGAGAGAGAGACTGCTTGTAAACAAGTCTGTCAGATCAGCTGGTCTTGAGGCACTTAAAAATATTTTCCCCATGTTTCTTACAGAAATCATTGTAAATTACAAACAAAATAAGGTACTGAGGAAGGATTCCCACAAAGGGAACTTACCTACCTAGCAACTGACAGACTGACTGCTAATCTTCTAAACCCTGTAACAGCAGCACACTTGTAAAGGCAGCAAGAAAGTACTGAAGTTCTTGGTGCCTCTACTGCAAGTCTCCTTCCTGTGGAGCTCATGTGACCAACAGCCTGGGTGCATTTGTGGAATAAGACCATGGCTTTGTAAGACTGGCCATCTGTTACATCCTTAGCAGGATACAACCCATACACAGTTAAGGTTACTGCAGCAATTTATGAATGAAAATTTACTTGTTTCTGGTAGTAGTAGTTTATTTAAAAATGCAAAAATGGGCACTTCAGTTTCTTTATAAACACTGTGGTTTTATCGGAAGGTTTCTTAGAACTGTCAAAAATGAATACAATGTTTAAAAACTTTACTTAGGTTTCTGTGCCAGCCTAAACATAAAAACTGAAAGGTGAAAGGTTTAAAGCAGATTTACTGCTCCACACATGCTCAATATAATCTTCAGTCACACATCAATAACACAGCAATCAAAAACTAGCGTAGCATTAAAAACAAACACAATATGAACACTTTCATAAAAATCAAATCTGTTAGTTGAAATTTTCCTCAATTCCTAACTATATCAACGTTTTTTCCACCACAGTGGGTGATGGAGATAACACAGCACATATACACACCTTAACAAAATAACATCTACTTAATCAAGTTAATTAAGTAGCATGAATACTGACTGCATTTAAAAGGCACATCACTAGTCGGAAACCAACTGTACCACACTAGCAAACTGCACAGAGCTCTCCATTAAAATCATTTCCCATAGACGGTGACAAAATGTATCAAAAAATAAATAAAGAGGTAACAGCTGGTCTCCTGAATAAAATAATCATTAAATTCATCTCTTATGCTGAACTTGGGCATGTCAAAATGTTTATGGGAAAATAATAATAGTAATGTAGAGCCCTGCATACAATTAGATATAAGTGTGTACAAAAACATTTGAAATTAGAACTAGCTGAACATAGTTCAGAGTAATTTGATGTGCAAGTCAATAAGCACAATACCTTGCAGAAGCATTTACTTTATACCCAAGGCCTACTAACTGTAACACACAGTGTCACATAGGTAGTTTAGGGGTATCCTGTTTGGGCAGCATTTTTGCCTTTAGTCTAAAGAACAAAATACTGAAAACTACTAGGCAATAAATGCCGAATAAATCTTATCAGAAAAATCAGTACAGTGCTGCACTCTAATATTTATCATAAAATGCTGCCCAAAATTTCACCAACAATTCCTTTACAACATTTACAAGTGAATTGTCTTAAATCATAAAAAGATACAATTTGTATCAACAAACAAAGGTATTTCAGGTAATTCAGGGCTTCAAGATGCTGTGTGTGTGTCTGTAATAATGGTTTTCTGATAATACTGTTGCAAACAGAAAGGATAACCTTATCCATTTTGAACCTTGTTGACAATATTCATAATGTAGAGATATTCATGCTATAAAATATGATATGCAAGTTATTTTAGTTGTGTACAACAAGCAAAATTAAACAATCCCAATATTTACTTTACATAACCAGTGAAATACAGTCCTGAAATTGCTTGATGATGTACTTACTAAGGTTATATCAAGACAGCAGTGAATAGACTACGAGAAATCATCAGAAATCTACTTAATATCAAAAACACTCCATTTGGGACAAACAGCAAATCAATTTTGATTTCAGGATAATTTTGCTTAACATCTTAAAGAAACAGCCTGAATTCCCAGAAACATCCCTTACTAATAACTATGGTAAGTTCAGACCTTAGTCTGCTATACCTAATTTTACGGCAAGACTCAGGCTTCTAAACAATTTAACTGCCTGACTACCAACTTAATTAAAAATATACAGTGTTTTACAAAGAGAAAAATTATTAAACAAAAAGTATGCCATAACATACTCCAGTGCAACTCTTGCATATTCTCAGCACATCATCTGAAACCATGGCTCAAGAAAATGCAAAAGGGGGGAGCGCAGAACAGCTATCAAAATCAAACTGAATGTATATTAACTTTTGTACTCAGAATAAATCACAATTTTTTTCTTTAAAAAGTGTATGTAGGACCAATATTTTTATGCCGTTTTGATTTTATTTTTGCAAAGCTATGTATTAAGAAATAGTGCAAAAAATGCTCATATTTCTTAGTGAGCAGCATAGTATGGCTGTATTAAAATTAAATAGCTTTAGCTCTTACCACAAAGGCAAGGATTCAAATGATTGCATCTGCATTTTCATGTGCTAATTTCTACCATACTAATAAACAGTTTTCGCATACAAAAACACAATGAAAAAGTGCTACAAAATTTTTATCAAAAAGTTAACTTGTAGACTGAAAAAATCCCTTCGTGTTCACTCCTAGTTATCAGCACTGTAAATACTCCATCCAATAAAACAAGTAGTATCTTATCAAAGTATCCATTCCTGAAAAAGAAACAATACAGTATGCAAATTTTGGTAGGCGTGTGTGTGTGTATCTATATATAAAACCCATTTAGGGCAACTTATTGCATAAAACAAAAACATTACAAAAAAGTGCTCCCAGTATAAGATTACAGTGAATTTCTGTAAGTGTGCCTCCACTTAAACCATTTTAAACAAAGAGCAATGTGTTCTGTCTATTGCAAAGTCACCTGTAAGTGTACAACTGTGAGTGGCATACAGCTCACAGGACATGACAACAAAGCTTCCAGAATAGCTGTGACAGCGTCAGTATTTCTATAAAGCAAATCTCTACAACATCCACAGAGTAGACATCCCTCAGCTACATACAACACAATGTCACATCTTAAAAGTTAGGAGTAGGGAACTGCCTCAATTAGGTCAAAAATGGAGGCATAGGTAATGTATACTTCCCACTATATAACTGTTAAAACGAATATTTATTTGTGTAAAGAGGATGATACAGTTCACTTATACAGTTTCAAGAAGGGGCACAATGTGCAACAGTACCTGCTAAATCATGATTAGAAAACCAACACCTGGATGCAATACCCAGGTAAACCTCTGGGAGATGAAATGTAATCTAATGACGCAGTTAATATACCCCAAATCTCCCGAAGCGTAACAGCATCAGAAAAGACAGTTCTGTTTCTTTCATAAAATGAGTTCCAGAAGCATCATGTCACATAAACAGTACAAATGCTGCAACATGCTGTAATGCTTCTGACAACAAACTGCTCAACTACCAATCTGAAAGCGTATATATTTTTTTCTGACTGAAGGTTAGGAAGTTCATTCTAAATCTTTGACATGTAGTTAACAATAAAAGAAAAAAATGTATTCCATACACCTTAACAGTTCTTGACAAAAGGGCCATTGGTATCCTTGCAGCCCTATAGGCCAGCTATGTACACCTATCAACTCAACTGTCTACTCCAACAATATGGATCAATATATGACTCAAATTTATGACAATGCAAAAGCAGAAAGCTGCTTCATTAGACAAAGGGGGGAATGCAGTAATACACAAAGCAAAAAGTGAAGTTACGTGGAATACTCACCACAACAGATGATGTCTGCTCCAATCCTTTCCCTCCAGTTATATACACAGGTATATAGCCTTGCCTAGCATATATCTAACTAGCTCAGTCTTCTTCCAAGCAGGACATATGACCATGCCTTTAAGCTCTCATTGGTTAATCTGATGCAATGGCTGCACATCAAGGCTGCAGGGAAGAGTCCAAACAGCACTTCAGATTTGTAACACCCCCCCCCCCAATCGGACTACAATTTATAAGCAAGATACACTAGCAGCCAGACACTTTCCAAAATCCAAACAGAGCAATTACATCAGGCCAGTAAGTGTTACTATTAGCTTGTAATGGTATACACAGAATACACCTCTTTTCAAAACAACATAGTGAAAAAAATCTTTCAGTCATGCATCAAGTTACTACACTGTGCAGTTGTCATAAGCCACATTATCAGTTAAGATGTGCATTGTCTTTTTTGCAACCAGTTTCATCTTTAACCTTTGGTCGGCATGTGAGGCCTGATGTGTGGGCTGTACAATCTTCTCAACATCCACACAGCCAAGGCAACTGCAATTCAAACAGCAGCACACCAGACTAATGTATCTTAATAAAAACATGAACAGACTAAAAAGGGAACTAAAAATTGGCGGAACAGCCTAATGAGAGAATTAAAATAGGATGAAAGAAGGAAGCTTCAACTGAGGAGAGAGTAAAGGGGCATATTTATTGTTAAGCTGAGTATTTCACAGAAGTACTCTGTTAAACAGGAGTAGAATAACAAAGGTACACATTCAGAAGATGGGTGTAGGTTTCACCCTGCAACCCTTAAATAACTTAAAAAAAAACTCTTTGGGTGTTGTAATCCAGTTTGTAATGCTTTGTTAAACTCTGGATGGATTATCATGCTACAGCCCCAAAGATATAGTTTACTGAAACACCCCTAAAATGTCATAAGCAGCTGGTGTGACAATGATTACTCAGTCTCTTGAAAAGTGGGTTAGCAATCTTAAGAAAATTCCAAACAACTGTCAAACTGCTATGAAATACTCTACTGCTTCACAGCAGTGCCAGGAAAAACAGGGGACAACAAGCTGTTCAGATTCAGTTAAGTCCTTCCTTTCAGGGCTTTTTGGATGACGATAAAATGAAGCCAAATTAATTATCTAACAATGAGCAACTTCAGACAAAGTCTAGCTGGTAGATAACAGCACCTTAGCCTTAAGAAAAAACATGTACAGTGAAGGATTACAGGTTTCAATTCCAGCACTCGTCTGGACAAATTCATTGATCAAAGGAGACATTAATGGGTGCTCTTCCAAAGGCTTAAAACCCCACCATACAGAATCTGCTTCTGAAGTACTGACCCCAAAAGAAGAGCAAACAGTTTCCTGCTACAAAAGTTTCCTTGTCACATCTGAAAGGAATACAGGCATTTAGAGACAAGTGAAAAACAAAGTTATTTCCTCTAGTTTTACCATTCTTTTCCAAATCATGAATTTCAGCCATTAGCATTAGCACCACACAGAACTTCCATAAAGTACCCAAGTTTATATATCATTGTCAAACCCATCTTTAAGTATTGCAGCAGTAAAGGCAAAACAATAAAACAAGATGATGAACTTCAAACATACACAAAAAATAATGAACTTATTCTCACTATGAATTTCTATGGCCAAGTAGTGAAGTCACCTGGTAAATACAGTCTTTCTTATACATCAATAAACAGAAGTCTATCAAAGTTCTAAAAGCCACAGAGTCAGACGAAAATATATTTTCCTCTACAAAGTAAATACTTCAGCCTCCCTCTACTGACATAGAATTAAAACAATTTTTACTGGCTTTGCTGTGACTAAGACCAGACGGTCCAACTCAAGGTAAAAGTAAAATCATCAGACATATTATACTAGTTTTAGGTAGCAAAACCTTTTTGGAGTAACAGACGCTTGAAAATTTTTAAAGATTCTAGGTTATTTTATGCAAAGAAGGAATAAAGGAAGAATAAAATAAAATCAAGTAATAAAAATTTCCTAGCCTAAGACATTTGTGAAATGACCCCTTCAAAATGATTACACTATCTGAGCTCAAATACCAAAGTCTTCATTCTAAAAAGGACGGAACACTTGCATCTTCACCCTCATTATGTCTCACATAAACATCTTCAAACTCCAATTCAACACCTTTCAAACCAAATCCTGTGTATATGAGTAGGTGGGATTTCTCTTTTCTCTCTGTGTTGGCCTGCTTGACTAAGAAAAATGTATGCTGAATTCATTTTCAGTAACATTTTTTGCAAACTTCAGAAAGTAAAAGGAACATGGATATCTACCTTAAATATTAATTATTCGTTTTTGCGGGTGTGGTTCGCTTTTTTAAAAAATAGAGGAAAAGAATGTCAGAATATTATCGTTTCTTTATTCCTACCCCATCAACCCAAAGCTACATGACTAAAGAATGACAAAGTATCTTTTATTTTTGTTAATCAATTTTGTCTGCAGCTCAAATCAGTTTCCAAAGTAAACAGATGGAAATGAAAAGCCTTTAAAGGATGACTCTCAGCAATACAAGCAGCATCTCTCTTTTTTAAAATAGAGCAGCCATACTAAAATCAACAAAAAACAAAGAAAATGGAGGACAACAAATTAAAGTGATTTCAGTCAAGCCTGGTATCCACAGTTTCTTCTGTACCTTCATATGAATACAAGGGCAGAAAAGCAGCCATGTACTTAAGCCAAATAAAAATAGCTTTACTCCAGCTGAAACAATACAAAACAGCAAGACTTGAGAAGTACTCATAATAATAAATGAAATGTATTAAACCAAGTTTTGATTATGTCTGTTGCAAACACAAGAATCTGCCAGCTGATCAACAAGAATTGTTTTATACCACAAAACAGAAACAGGTCAATCAAAATATTAATTTTCTACTTGTGCTGCCAACAGACTGTACAAACAGATTACAATTATTCCCCAGCCCAAATACTGCCACAGACCCTGCTAGATATTGATGTGTCACACCTTGAAGAGCTAAATTAGGACTCATCAATGCAGCCTGGATGTTCACTCAACTCCTCCTCGGAAGCAGTGAGCATAACATGCAAGGAAGGATGTATGTATTGCTAGAAGACTTCGGAGATGGCCAGATGCATCTAAAGCAATAATGATTTACAACTGTGACAGGAATTTAGATACAACATTTCAAAAATCATATGCCTGGTTCTATGGAGATGAAATTATCTAGAAGAGCAACTCCAAGTAGCAACAGATTTAATACAGGACATAAAATCCCAAGACAACTATCTCTGCAAATGTAAGTTCCAACAAAGAATCTGCATATCTGCAAGGAGGTACTTCTTCCATTCTATATCCAGTGAAAAATCAACTACTATTAACTGTCTGAATTGGCCAGATGAGAGATATCTAGATGATTCCACAAACTCCAAGGATAGCCTAGCTATCAACAGTTTTATAGATGTAGAATATATTGTGGAAGACAAATGATATCTGGAAGCCATGCACCACTTTAAAAGTACACAGACTTGCACATCTGGTTTTCAGACAGCACTAGGATATTTAAGTATGTTTGTTCTACTAAACCTGTTTGCAAGCAATATATATGTATATGTATATGTATATATACACACACATATGAACCTCACACCACAATAATTTTGTGAAGATCAAAACCCTGACAACCTGCTCTGTAGTCAAAGAATTTTAGATGCTCCCAAAGCAATAAAGAATGAAATGGACCTCGGATAAATCCCAAAATTTGTGTGCTATATAAAAACAACCATCAATAATATTTTTCTCATTTTTATTTTTATTAATCAAGAAAGTGTCTCCAAACAAAAACATGCAACACTGATGTATATTTAAGTCTGAAAAGGGAAGCTACTCAAAGCTATCCTGGAATTAGTTAAAGCAGTATATGGAGCATTTCGAAAGTGCATTTTTTTCACAACATGATGGGAGTTGTAAAATAAAGGTTTAACTGATCCTCTTCAACACAAAGGTTTAAATGATCCTTTGCGATACATACTTATGTCTGGAAGGCTCTATGTAACAGATACTGTTCGACAGACAATGCATAAAACTAGCAGAAAAGGGTCTGTACAGTAACGCGGTGTCCTGTGATTTACTAAGACTATTAATTTAATAATTAAAAGAATGTCATCTTACACATGAACAGGATCTAATGGTATAAGCTCGGAGTCTGACTACAACAGCACGGGATCACAGCAGTCTACTTTGGGCCACACCAGCACAATGGATGATTTGATTTTTCTTTAAAATGTCCAGGAAATAAGTGTGCAGAAAAACTGTAATCATCATAAAAATGATGAGCAAACCTTCCAAATGGACAATTAAGAACAGCTTGTTCACAGACTGTTAAGTGTGCATTAATACAGTTAGGTACACAGGAAATGGAAGACACTTTTGCTACCTCAGAGAAATACCAAAGTCTTACTTGCTGATTGAGGTTTGTTACCAACAGAGAAAACTTTACACTGTGTAGCAAATAAGATACGTAACTAGATCTAATTATTGCTCCTCTTGCTCTTTTACAAATCTCTTATATACTGAAGTATAGAAAAAAGATTCAATGGTTTTGCACCATGCAGCCTACAGAGGCAATTTAAGGGAGTTTTATACAGTCTGTGAACTTCTGGATACAAAGAAAAGCTAATGCAGCTTGGTACTATGTTCCACAAGAAACTGAGGAAAATGTTTACCGCTGTATAAGGTACTCAGAAACCTATACACCCCGTCTGATTAAAGACTACAAAGATTACAGTACCCTTGCAGTATGAAAGTCACTTAACAAAAGGGCTAGAGGATTTTTTGCAACTAGATGATTCAAATTCACAATGGTCTTCAATTAATAGTGAAGGAGATGCAATCTTTGAAGGCATTAAAAAGAAACAAACAAATGGGCAAAGAAAACATAAAACTTGTTAAACGCCTATGGTTGACAATGGAACATCTGATACATGGTAAATATGAATACATGCACTTGAAGAATGTGTGTGGACCAGAAGTCAAGCACATAACTTCAAATGAACGATATCCGAATGGTATCCTTTCTATGTAAAAGGAGAGGCATCACCCATTGCATGGCTAGACTATGGTGATGAAAACTATACCCTTGATTCACACAGAATTTAAATACTTGTCACCTGCCATATATTTATAATCACACAAGTCTACTGTGGGGTGCAAGACCTTGCTGGGAAAGTATTCACGAGTACCTGTGATTACAAGTACAAACGGCCTCTGCTACATGCCTGTTAAAGATGTGAAGAACCTAAGCAAACCCAATGACAATTCAAAATAGCTGCTGGACTGATAAAGGTGCATGGTACCACCAACATCAAAGATAGTTTAACTTTGTATTCAGTCATGACAGACTATTTGTAGCATTATTTTTATAAATAAATGATTACCAGCTGAAACATACCCAGGAATAAAATATGTCCAACAGGAACCAAGCACATTGATGCAACACTAATAAATCCAGTCTGCTTACAGAAAATCAATACAGAACCAAAACACTTTATTGGGCACATTAACATTTAACACTTCCCTCTGCAGAACCCATTTCTTTAACATATCTGCAAGACAGACTAATAAGTGATCTGATCACAGATTCTAAGAGATTAAGAAGTTAAAAAAGAATGGACCAAAGACCTTGCACAATTTGTGCATCCATAACTATCAGGTCTGAGACTACAGGAGAATCAATTACAGTAACCCAAAGCCAAATGCTTTGAAATCAAGTTAGAGTGTGAAAATGGGATATTTTAAAATGTTACGCATTACATGGTCTTTTATGGGAGAAAGAATACTCAAGGATGGAATACTTTAGGGGACATATCATGCAGACACAGTGTTGTTTGAGGGCTTTGTTAAAAGCACATACTATGAAATATACATTTTTAAAATGTACTTTATGTTATCTGCTTTTGCTATAACCACATGTCTATTTGCTGGACTACAGTAGCAAAAGTGAGCCTGCACCTGTGACATAGAGGGCTAAAGCCATGACTACAGCCGAAGTGACCCAAATTTGAGTAGCAGCTTGGGTGCTTGTTGGAGCAGCCAAGGAGGATAGGCATGCCCACTGGGGGTTCTGAACAGCCATTCTTGCTCAGCTTGCACCACAACTCCAATGGCAGACCCCCCAATGAAGAGCTGAAGCATGTCAAGCAGGGGGAGGCAGGTCATGAGTATATGGGTGTGGCCACCAAAGATGGCAATGGTAGCCCTGTCAGCACATATGGTGGAGCAGTGGCAGCCCTTATGATGATGTGACTGCTCAAACTGTCACCAGGAGTTGGGGTTACGTTTCTAACTGAAAAATGCTCTCACTGCCACCATGCCAGTGGGAGTGCAAAGCACCCTCATGGCTGTCTGACAGATAGTCGCTTACAGAGGCTTAATGGTTTGTAGAGAGAGTACCAAAAAAGCAGTAAGCAAAAAAATAATTGTTTTTGGACTCCTACACTGCATTTCCATATGAGATAACATCAATCCCTTAGAGTTAGTTTCAGAACCTCACCTGAAAAGAGCCTAGTTAGAAATACATGACAACCTACAGAAGACAATTAAAAGGAAAGTTTTGTCTAAAAGAAATGACTGCAGGCAATATAAGCACTATGTAGCAACATGGAACATACTGACATCCTGATTACATTCTAAAATGGGGGAAAAAATCCAACCTTGTTATACACCTCTCTAAAGAGGTCTACTTCATAACACTGAAATTTCATAATGTTGAATTTCATAACACTGAGACCATAACATTGAAAATTCAAAACACTGAAAACCCAAAACACTGAAAACTCAGAACACTGAAAACTCAGAACACTGAAAACTCAGAACACTGAAAACTCAGAACACTGAAAACTCAGAACACTGAAAACTCAGAACACTGAAAACTCAGAACACTGAAAACTCAGAACACTGAAAGTGTGCTTCATATATTGAAAACTACATTGCACAAGTAAATAAGAGCTCCTCCACCTACCCCACCACCTAACAAGCCCCCCTGCACCCACCATGTGGAGGGCTCTGCCCCCCCCCCACATAAATTAAATATACCAACTCCAAGATCGCACTACAGTGGAAAAAAGTTAATTTCCTGAGGTTAGGAAATTAACTTTATTCCACTGTAGTGCGATCTTGGAGTTGGTATATTTAATTAATGTGGGGGTGCAGGGGGGTAGTAGAAACTGTGTTAGTTAGGTGGTGGTGTTGGTGGAGGGGATGTTATTTACATATGCACTGTAGATTTCAGTGTCATGAAGCACACTTTCAGTGTTCTGAGTTTTCAATGTTTTGGGTTTTCAGTGTTTTGGGACTTAGATGTTTTGATCTTCATGTTATGAAATAACTTCAATGTTATGAAGTAGACCCCTCTAAAGTCCTTTGATGCACAAGTTTTGCTATCCACAGCTTAGAACTATTATGCTCTATTCTCCTGCTACAGTATACACAGTGGTGACCAGAGCACAGCAGCAAGAACCTAAAACAGCTTTTAAAAGCGTTATAATATTTCTTGCTACCTCACAAAAAAGACAGACAAAAGTATTTTACAACTTTATGGACATCAGTCAGTCAGAGGGATACTTAGGTTCTGGTTGCTATACTTGTGGCAGCACTACTTCATGCTGAGAGGTGGGGGAATATTAGCAGTACGTCACAGTAGCTGAAGCTCAGTGTACTACACAGAATTAAGACCAGGTCTCTGCGATTACATCTACATAGTTATGTGTTTTCGACATACATGTCAAAACTAATCAAGAGCTTGACAACCATACCTTGAACATTCAAATTGCATATGATCAGAGACTTGATCATATTCCTTTAAAAGGTTCTAGATAGGTACTCTCAAACTTCAGATACAAACTTCAGGACATGTCCACTCTACATCTCTTTTTCTTGAGTAGTCAAAGAAAATGCCGAAGACAGGGCAGATGAAACACAAAAAGCACATCTGACTGAGAGACTGAATGAGACAGAGTTCCTCCAAAATCCATTTCAGTGAACCTAAAATGCCGAAGGTGTCAGCAAAAAGGTATTCAACGACCTGCAGATGTCTTCTCATATTTTACATTTTCTGATACCAAAATAGTTGGCAAAGTATGCCATGATTTAAAGCACAGATATTTTACAATAAATAAATAACCAGTGCTGCAGCCAACCATCAGGCTTGCGTAATTCTTACCCTATGATGGGTCTACCTACCCCTCCTGATCTCCACAGACTTTTTCTCCCAGGGTTGAGGACCTAGGACCAAACATCTTCCTTGTTGTTGTGGGAGGCTGTAGTAACCTGCTCTCATCCCCCTTCCCTTTGTTCATCTATTATGTCTGGGGGCTACTCCCCTCAATGGATCACGCATCCCCACAGTGAACATCTAGGTGAAAGCCCTCCTCCCTGGGACGAGAACCCTCCCCTATCCTTCAGGCACCTCAGAAGCTCAAACCGCTAACTGAACCTAGGTTGCCCGAGCCGTAGTCCTTCTACACCATGACACTGTCTGACTATTAATACTTTTGACACACAGTTTCCTTCAGTTGATGGAATACTTCTTGAACTGATTTCAGCTTGTTGTAAATTTTACCAAAAAAAAAATGTTTAATGTTTTCAGTTAAGGCAAGATATTTGAACAAATTCAAACATACAAACTATGGAATTAAAATTAGAACAGCAGCAGTGAAAGAGAATTTTATACTAAAAAGCTATTCCACTGACACCACATATCAATAAAGTATATTCAAAAGATTTTTTCTTTTTTTGTCTGTAATGTGGCTGACAATTTAAATCATCTTGAAGAAAACAGGGCTAAAAACCTGCATTAGAACAAAAATTTCTTTTTTTCTTTTTTTTTAGTACAGAATCAGCTTTATTCTTTCAACTATTTTCTGGACAATCAACTTGATGTGAAAGTGCTGCATTTTCCTCTCTTCAAAAAAATCTGGCTTGCTCATTACCATTTTTGTTATTACACAAAGTTAAAATAGAAGCTAAACAGCTTGAATCAAAACTAAGTATACCTTAGTTTCCGGTTTTTAATTGTAGATGGACTTGCCAAAGCTTCCACTGTCTACAGCAAAATGAATGGACAGCTCAGAAACTTACATGTGTGGTAAATGCACACCCTAATAGAGGGGCTGGGTCCCCTACATCTAACAGTACAACTGAAGAGATAGCAAAACCTGGGTAAAGTTATAAACCTTTCATAAAATCATAAAATATCTCTTTTTTTTTAACCCTTAACTGTGGTTAAGACAATTATGAACAGGTTTTGTTTATAAAGCCCCGTGTTGTCCTAAAGAATTTCTGAGACCTCAGTTAAGAAAATAGATGGGGTGGGTGGAACTTATGGGTAGGAATCACATGTAAGATACAGCAAAGGCTTAAAAAAAACAGTAGGGTTTGAACAGCACCTTATATGAACTTGCCTGACAAGAAATCACAATTATAACAAGGGCAATGTTGCCAAAAAAGGTTCAGTGTTGTAATGCCCCACTCTCTGACCATTAAGGAAGGATGAAGACAAGCAGGTTGCATTGTTCAAGCAGCACCTTCATCCTGACCAAATATCCAGGAAGCAGAAGTCACACAAAGCATCTCAAAAATATATTCTGCTGTATAAATAACATGCACAAAATTCAAACTCTGTACTGCAGTAGAAGCTCACTAAGCAGCAACTACTAAAATAACTGAAATCTTGAAGATCAACCAAACTCTTGTCTAAGTACTGGCCAATGAGAAAAAGATCTGGAGTACCTAACTAACTACAGCTGATGATGGTAATGTATGTGCCAAGCTGAAACACTACTAAAAATCCTATGCAGGAAGACAGATTCCACTTTAAGCAAGTCTCAGATAACTGAAAAAGTAAAAGCAGAACTATTTCAGACTAGTGACTAACAATGACCTTTCCGAGCCATTTTATCATGCAAGCAGTGCTATCATTACGTAGTCAAAGCCTGAACACATACTACAAAACCTCCCTTATGTAAGATGCCAACAGCTGTAAAGAAACACAGACTGATTTCAGACATGCTGATACTAATCCAGTGCAGAACAGATCACCTTGCTGCTAACCTTAAACCAGCGTAACAGGATATTAAAGTTTGAAAAATGTTACGATCCTGTAAAATATGATACTAACACCGTCCAATGCATTTTGTATTAACATGTGCAAATTCTCTTCTGGAATGCCATACTTTGATCTGCGGTGTTGTGCTTTTTTTTTTTTTTTTTGTCTTTTGGCAAGGCTGTCCAGAATGCATACATTACATTCAGTTTAAAACAGACGAGATGCAAGTTGAAGTGCACATCTTACCCCGATTCAATTCTTTAATTCATTAATATTGAATACTGTGTTTTTTTTTTTTCTCATGGTCAAACGGACAAGCTCCCCCAAAAGGAGTGTACACTGTGTGATGTCTTCTAACACTACAAACCCAGTTCAAGCACTCCAATGCTGTTTTTGTAAACGCTACTAATAATATGGCGGCTTTCCAACATTTTAAGTGCACATTCCTTTCTCTTGCATTTATCAGCCCTTGAACTGGAACATCCATAAGTATGTCTGTGTGTGTGTTTTATATATATTATCTCTGAATAACCAAATTCAAAACATGAATGTTAACTACGTTGACAGCAAATACACGCTCATATACACCAACATAATCTTATTCTTAGGTGTTGAGCTGAAGAAGCATCTTGTTTTTGCCAGCTACTCTGGTCTTGGTCACATGCACAACTGGTACCCTCTTGAAAGAAGTAAACAATAAAGCCATGGAGATTTTACTAATAAGCAAATGGCACCCAGCTACATCTACCTTCTGGTCCCAAGATGCAAAGAATATTACAAACAGCTGGGCCACTTCAGAGTTCAATTTTTGTGAAATAGTATCGCTTATTTCAACATAAGTAGTAGACATGAATTGCTGAATGTGTTGTAAGCACCATGGCACACAGTTCAAATACAAGCTGATATTAAGGTGTACTCTCTTACCACGTCCCCAAAGGGTATAAAATGTCCACATTATTTAGACAACAGACAGCCCTTAGATGACCACATGTCTACCATTTAAGAAAAGATTATCAAAAGTAAATGCCCATTTTCCAGTGACAACTGCCATCATTGTTGTACTGGAGCCCTTTTTTTTTCCAGACATGCATCAGAAAATACTTGTAATACCAGTAACAACCTACATTCTCTCCCACTACCCCTCCGTCAGGAATGTGACAGCATAGTTCCAAAACCGAACAGGTTACACTGAAAACCACTTCCAGCAAGCTGAAGTTTGCCCCTTCCCTCACTGTTGTAAAACCATGAAATTTGTATGTTGGGGGGGGGGGTTCAACAACATAGGGTGTGCAGGGGGCATAAAGCAGAGTTTTGTTTCAGGCTCACTTAAAATGGGTTTTTGTTTGACCAGTGTGACTACTGCGAATCCCAGTCCCAGTACCACAGAGTCATCACCAACCCTCATGATCTCGTCCCTCTCCTTCCCTTCCTTGCCCCATTCTCTCCAATTGCTCATACCCTTTTCTCCTCACTACTTGCCATTCTCCCAATAACTAGCATGCATCAACATAACATCAGATAAAAGACTATTGCTCATAGCTCTATATCCAGCCCCCCTCTCTACAGAGCTATGTCACTGCTACTAAATAACCACCACACCACAAGTATAAAAAGTATGTTATGCGCTCTTGTCATGTATCCCATCTACTACACTTTACTGGGCTAATCCTACTAACTCCCACTCTTTCCATCTTGTTGTTAGAGAGCCTACTAACTTCTCTGACGCACAAACATGCACAATGCTACTGCTCTGTCTAAAGCTATACTTTATCCACACTGGCCTGCATCATACCTCTCAACTGTCCGGACTTTCACAGAATGTCCAGATTTTTGCCTCTTATTTTTGGTCTATTCCTCAGAATTTGTGGTTTTCTGGAAACTTTTTGAGGATTGAAGACATTAAATAATGACAGACATTTGAATTTCATCATATACTTCAGAAAATGTATAATAATGCAAAATATGTCATTCTAGCAACTTTCTAAGTTTACAGGAGCAATACTTAAAATCTGTCCCTATTTTTCTGCCTTTATTCCCCCCATTTTTTATGGCTTTGTCCAGATTTCTTGCCCAGAGAAGTTGAGAGGTATGGCATGCATCCTTCTTTCTACTGCATAATGTGCTCAAGTGAATGATGCACCACTGTCCACAGCTACTAAATGTGGCAAAATGTGTATACATTAACCTACTCCCCCTAGCAAATAATGAAATGTACACAAACCGGCTGCTAATACTTCCATCAGAATTATAATTCAGATGCCTAGCTTTTCTGTATAATTTACAAAGAAACCTCCTAAACTTACTGAAATGTGCCATATGCTTTTATATGTGGTATGAAATGTTGCAAAATCAATCCACTTGTAAGAAATGCATTTAAAAATAAAAATAAGATCAAATGACTGAAATGTGCCAAATTTAGCATTCTATTACCGATAATCTAGTAAATCCAACCATTACATTTTCTCAGCATGAGATATGGAAGATCTTCCATGAGGTGCCAATTACTCAGTATTTCCCACATCTGTAACCTTTGGCAGTCTTCCAAACTGCATGCTTCTCAGAGTTCAAAGCTGTGTTTAGCATACAAACAGTCTGTCAGTCTTCTGTGCCTGTAATTTTAAGTATTCTAACACCCATACTCTATGAAATAAAATGGCTGCTCTTTACTATTTATTTATGTTTATTATTTTTTGCTGCTATTAACTTTCTATACGGCTTATCTGCACGATAAATAATGAAGATTTTTTTTATTATGGTTCCACATATCCAGACATGCTTTTTAAACTAGGGATTAACACGAGTTGAACATTGGCTCTACCCAGATCCCTTAGGACAGCTGCATTATTAGAACATAAGTATATGGCAATAATTTAGACATCTACTTGATAATGACTTGTGTGCAATTGGACCTGTTCTACTAATGTACTGGATATTTCTGATGCATCACTATTCTATGAAGTTATCCGTACCCACCCCCACCCCCTCCCGATTTGGTTAACAAGTATAGACAATATCGGACCAATAAGATCACCCTCTGCAGCTTTTGTCAATACATGATGCACTGCCCAAAGCCATATTAATTAATTCAGAGGTTTCATTTTCGTGTTGCAAACACAAAAATAAAATAAATAAATAAATAAATAAATAGACATATAAGAAAATTACAGAGTTAAGCTTAAGAACACAACTAAAGTTTGCTGGAGACATTTTCAGCACCTAAAGTGCTCTAAAATGCAAGAAGAGGAAACAATACTCTTCCAGCAGAAAGAAATACCTCAAGTGGCATAGCCAAAAGGATACAATGATCAGTTGACAGAACAGATCTACTTAGTGACACTGTTAAATCAGCTACTGGAAGTTCTGTTGTCATTCTGGTAAGTGAATCATATCCATGCCCTTAAAATTTTAAGTGAGATTACAACAACCATGTGTTGCATCTCATTGCATGGGCTACAAACATACAGATCACTCTGTATTTCACATAAATGTTTTACTATATTTACCTCCCTGGTGAGGAGATCAGAAATGCTATTGTAGCAAACCTCCCGCAGCAGTTGTGCTGAACAGGAAATTAAACACCTCAAAGATGTGTCAACCTAATAACCTAAATGTGATTTTTCTGTCAATATAGCTGCAGCAAGCTGCTGAGCATCTGTCATGTGAGGATTCCTTTTCATCACAATTTTCACAAGATCAGAAGGGAAGATGTTACAAAGGTTTATAAAAATCTGTTCTCTAGAATCCTGATATCTAGGTGAATTAGAAGGGTCCTTGGGTACTCCACTCCAAGTCAGTCCCCATGACTGTTCTCGTTTTTCAGGCAAACTTTGGTAGCTGAAGTGATCATAACAAGAGGGTGCAGGATTACTGGGCAAGGAATAAGTCTGATGATACACAGGTGGCTCTTTTCCATAGTTTGATCTCTCCCAATTTACTGGCCGTTCCTGAGCTGGGTATATTTTTCTTTGCCGTACAGGTGAGCCATCATATAAGCGCGAATCAGAGATGCTATCAATTCTCGTAGCAAGTAATGTTCTTCCTACTTGGGAGTTCTGTGAATGCTGTGAACTATGTGGAGCAGGGTAATCAACTGGACAACTAGATCTGGCAGCAACAATTGGGTGCTGCAAATGTGAAGCAATATACGGAAGAGGAGACTTATAAGGGGACTTTGGCTCTTCATGACTGTAGCTCTGCATTCTTGTTAAAGGATCATGATTGTTATGCATAAATGAATGTGAATGATGACGTCCATGAGCATGCATATGCTGACATTTCAGGTTTTCTTCCAATAATGGATCTGGTGAGTTCATATAGGACCGATCACTGTATCCTATGTAGGAATCACTGCTTCCACAACTCACACTTCCTTCACTGCTGCAATCAGAAGCTACAGAATTAACTACATAATCAGTATCTAGAGACAACCGTCGGTCAGGGCTTCGTTGCCCAGATATACTGTGAGTTGAAAAGGCATTCAACATGGAGTAATACCCCATATCTACTGGTGACTCACATTTTGGATACTGGTCATTATAGGAGGATGAAGAGGACGAAGAAGAGGATGATGACGACATGTGGTTTTTTGCAACTTTCATTATCTGACAGTACTGCCCTTGAGATCGATCCTGAGGTGAGAAATGAGTTCCAGAAGGTAGCGGATTGCACACAGCAGCAACAGTATTGGGTGGTACTGCAGAACAAGTGTTAGAAGTGCATACTAAAGATGGTACAGACCTTGCTTCAAATTTGTTTCTGATTGACAGCTTCTCCTCAAAGGCTTGGTACGCAGGGGACTTCAAGCTTTGATCAGACTGTCTTTTAGGAGTTGTGGGCTTGACATCGGAAGTGCAATCAGTTTTGATGCTGGCAGGAACACTGTTGCTTTTTACTAAGCCTACTTCATTTACAGTTTTAGATGCTGTGATTTTTGCACTAGCACGAAGTTCATCTGCTACAGATCGCTGTGGCTGGGTTCCTCTTTCTGGGTGGTAGTATTTACATTTATGACCATATGTACATTTCTTTCCTGTTTAAATACAAAACAAAACAATTAAAACAACTTAATAGATGCCACTTAAAAAGGTACAGTAAAAATACACTTATTTCCTATTTAAATACAAAACAAAAAGCAATTTAATAGATGACACTTAAAATAGTTCAGTAAAATAAAAGTTATGTCTAGAAGACTGGTCACATTTAAAGTCCAAAAATAAGATAAATGCCAAATCCCTTCCTCTTAGAAATATCAACAACTTTACTGGATTATTCTCACGTATCTAAAATCTATCCTCTCCCCAACACAAAACTGCTTAAAGAAGCAACAAAAGGAGGATAGTGTAGAAACAACGCAAAGAGCAGCAGCTGTTGCCAAGTGAAGTGAATCAAAGGTGACTATGCTCAGGAAAAATAAGCTATGATGGCCAAGGTAGCAACCACCAAGACCTCCATCAATTAATCAGAGTCATCTACCAACATAATAAATAAAAATAGTTATCGTTTCGGGTCTGGTGAATGCATTTAAGTAGCATCAGTATCCATTTCATGCATACTTCAGGCAGATTTAACAAGTTGCACATAATACCTTTCGGGGGGGGGGGGTTCTTTGGATCCAACAAGAACCTAGTTTCCTTTAGTATCCCCTATTTCTGGGAAATCTGCTACATAAACAAGCAGTAAACTTTACTTATACAGTTAGTAAAATCAAAAGCTCTGACCCAAGAAGCCAACAAAACTCGAACAAAAAACTTCCAGTTGTGGTTAAAACCAAGGCACGCACTACGACCACAAACAAAAATACTTTATTGAAAGTTCTCCACCCAGTATCAGGACGTAACTTTCATTTCGATGTTTATGCTGATTGTACTACTAGCCATATTATCTATTTGGCTACCTGTCGCAAGTGCCAAGCTTTCTATCTTGGTAAAACTGACCAATGATTAAAGGATCGTATTCTACGACATGTCAGAGACATTGATCAGAAAAGTTCCACATAATGCCTTAGCAGCACACGTATTGGTCCATCCTACGCATAATTTCTTGTTCAAAGCAGTGGAAGTGGTCACCCAAAACATCAGGGAAGGAGATGTCCATAACAGGACAGAATTGAGAGAGATCTTTTGGATCAACAATTTTAGAGCCAATCGACCCCAGGTCTTAATACAATAGTACCTCTCAGACCTGTTCTAAAATCTAGAAGAAACCTACCAAACATTAATACATGATTCTAGCATTTTTAACATTGAACTACATTATAGGAGACAAATCTCCACTTTGAACATTTATTTTTGTCCTGTGCCTTTAAGAACACCAAAGACAATTAGCTACCAGCTCTTGATTGTATTTCCTTTATAAACAGGAAGAGCTAACCACACTTTTATATGATCTGAAGAAGGAATCTGCTGACAGCACTTATCGTTTGGACAATTTCATCAGCTTTTTACACTCCAGTGAAGTATATGTTTTTGTCAGCTTTGCTTACAAAGCATCTATTAACTGTGCTTTAACAACTTGAAGCCTGAAGTTGTGGATGTTAATTACTACGCTAATTATTTCAGCATCTCAGTGAAGCTTGCATTTTGTCAGCTTCACTTTTTAAGTTTTCAATAAATTGAGTTTTAACAGCCTGAAGTTTGAAGCTGTGGATGACAACTGCTTGGATACTTAACTTTTTTCAGTTCACCATATTCTAGTGAAGTTTACATCCTGTCAGCTTCACTTTTTAAGCAATTAATAAATTGTGTTTTAACAGTCTGAAGCCTGAAGCTGTGGACGACACCCAAGGTCTTTTTTCTTTATTGAAAGTTAAGTGCTTTCGTCCCTATTACATAAGGGGATTCTTCAGAACAAAAAAATCTAAACAGCCCACTGCGTACAAGCACAATTCATAGGTAGGTACTAGGCTATCGGCCCAAGGGCCTACGTAAGCCTAGCCAACAAGATTCCCTGGCTTACGCCACCCACGAAAGTTATTTTCCTGTGCCACTGTCGAGCAGACACAGAAGTGATCCCTGGGTGTATTTTCTATTTCCCACCACTCATCAAGATTTTTCTTGAAGAGTGCTAATGAAGAGTAATTTTGGCTACTGCTTGATCCAAGCGGTTAGGGGAAAAGGATACAAGCAGCTGATCAGACTTCCTGTACTGTTTTGTCCTGTGAAGATAAAAACATAATTGCCTGTGGGACATCGAGAAGGTGCAGCATATATTCACCCTTATTAGTACAGTTTGGAAATAAAAAGTACAGTTTTGTACCTACCATAAATGTAGATGTTCGAGTGTACACCCTGCTGCCGTCATCACACTTGGCCTGACGACAGGATAACCCAAGTGTGATGACTGCAGCAGGGTAACACGATGAACATCTGGTAATTGTATGGACTGGTTAATGTTATTCTCCGTGGCCACTTTAGGCAAAAAGGAAGGGCTGGTTCATAAAAATACCCTATCCTTATGGAAAATAATATAAGGAGGCCTAGCAGATAGAGCCTGGAGTTCAGAAATTATTTTTGTTGAAGTGATAGCTACCAAAAATACGGTTTCCAAGAAAGAAACTTCATGCCATGACTGCCATGCATTTGGTGAATACCCAGGGCTGTGGTGAGTCCAAAAGGCAGTGGTCTGAATTGGCAGTGACTGGCTCCCAGCCGAAAGTGCAGGTGTCTCCTGGAGTGCCTATTTTGATCTGATAGTACACATCCTGGAGATCTATACAGCACATCCAATCATCCATGTGCAGAAGAGGCAGAATAACTGAACTGTAACCATTCAGAACTTTGACTTCTTTACATACTGATTCAAACTTCTTTGATCCAGAATTGGTCTCAGGTCCCCTATTTTCTTTGGCACTAAAAAGAAGCGGGAGTCCAGTTGCGAATCCTATCTGTTCAGATGGGACCTCCTGGATAACTTTTTTTTGTAGCAGCTTTTGAACTTCTTGATCTGTGTGTTCCCTCTGACTGGGTGGAACTTCAGGGAGTTTCTTCCTCTGTATAGGAGGTGAAGGGAAAAGGGTATGTTGTAACCTCTGGATATAAATTTTAGCACCCATACATTTTTTGTGATATCTTTCACTGATGGCCAGAACAAGGAGAACCTATCAAAAGGGGGAATTAACCAAGGATGCCTTGAAGGGTTTTGCCTGAACCAGCTGCTCATGAAGCCCCCTCCTCTATGTGGGGATCAGCCTCACTGATGAACTGGCAACCGATGACAGAGTAGCTAAAGTACAGTTGTGTACACTTACCATAAATATAGATGTTCGAGTGTATTCACTGTTGCAGTCATTACATTTGGGTAATCTGCTGGCAGGTTGCCCTCAGTTGGTCTGAATTCCAAAGTCTTGGGTCCTGCGTCGGTTGCTGTCTCCTCTTCCATGACGTCAGGTCGTCAGGGGTATAAAACAGGCAGCCAACGCCATTTTCTTTAGTTTTTCTTGCTGCGCAGTGCCCGAAGTAGAAGCAGTTCGCAAGTGCCGGTCGGCCGACTCCTGAAATTTTCAAATTCGAGTTTCAGAACCGAAGTCTTCACTAAAGCTAAGTACCCCACTGGGGAAACATTTTCTTGCTCCATACCAATGTCAGTAAAAGTTAATAACTGCATTACTTGTGGGAGGCAAATACCTCACAAGGATTTCCATTTATACTGTATTCCTTTCCTAGGCCCTGATCATAACATGCCTAGTTGTCGGTATATCTTTGTTTCAAAATATTTTGGAAACAGATTTAACTATCCTGAAATGTCGTCGGATAGCAGTCCGACTACCAGAGTTCACAAAAAACGCAAAGAAAAGGACAGAGACAGACCGTCGAGGAAGCTTCTCCTAAGTCAGTCGCCGGTACTCAGTGAGGCGCTTTCACAGCCCCTGATACCCGCTACTTTCGAGTCGCCTCTACCGAGACCCATGTGGAGTCCGGCACGCCGCAAGATTCTCAAAATGTTGTACCTGCGGATGTCTCTCCCTCGTATGGGTCTGGAGCCGCTTCTGAGGGTGTCTTCTGGCCACAGCATTTTATATAAAACCGACGCCAGCTTCAAAAACAAAGACTAAACAGTGAAACACAAAGAACATCTGAGGAGAAACCTTTTTGAAATCCTCCTCAGACATGGACTCAGCGAGACAGTTTGAAAGCTCCTTGATCAAATCCCTCTGTAAACGAGGGAAATGCACCAGGTAATTTATTGACCTCCATGGGAAAGTGGCTGAGGCACAGATGTGCTTTCCAAACCTGTCTATTACTCTGGACTCCCTGTTCGATGGATGGACAGTGGAGCTCTGCTCAGCTAGCTCCTTCTTAGTGGCTGCTGCCACAACTATGGCATCAATGGGGATACCCTTACTCAAGTGGGGTTTGGCTGAGGGAGGAACTAAGAATTTATCTGGGTATTTGAAGATGACTCAATAGTGTCTGGGTCCTTTCAAGCCCAGCAGGAAACTAGATCAACAAGTTCATCCACCTGGGCCAGGGGGTCACCCAAAGATGTAGATGGGCCAACCTCCCAAAAGCCTCCAGGAACACAGACTCCTCAGAAGGAGTTTGGGAAGACCAGCCACCCTTCTGCTTGAGGATTTCCAGGATGCCCCCAAAGGATACATAGTCAGGTGGTGATTGGGGGATCCTTCTCCCTCATCAAAATTGGTGTCTTCTATGAAAGTCTCCATAGGGGAGCCTATGTGCCTCCGCTTGCATATCGTCTTCCACAGTACCTCTTCTGTGGGGTATTCGGGGGAGGTGTCGGAAGCAGGGAGGAATCCCTCTGGGGAATGAGTATGGAGGCGTCTTGGAGTTGGCTGAACCTGAAGTACAGGAAGATGGGCTCAGAGCTTAGACCCGATAAGGGGTGAGGGGAAGGATACAAGATATGAGAGGGCAAGTCTCTATGCAAAGAGAAGGCCCTTTCTATACCAAAAAAGACTAGCGGACCTGGGGATACCCCCCCCCTCAGAGCCAAGGATGGAAGGTCAGGACTGACCCCGGACCTGAGCCCGCCAGACAGAATCGGACCTAAGCTGTCAACAGCTGAAGCAACAAGGGGGAGGTACAGATCTAACAAAAGTAACAGCCGAACCCAACTCCTTGGACCTGACACCAACTTTCCAGATCAAAGACCAAAGGATGAAGATATCAGAGCAGGGCTGGTCAGGGAAAGAAGGGAGCTTCCTCGGATCTGATGCCAACTCTCTTGGGGATCTTGGATCCTGGGACTCAGACCACAAGCCGGATCAGAGAAGGAGACAGTATCGGCTGGGCAAGTGCACTCATGGATCCGAGAAGGAATGGAGTTGGCAGGACCGCTATCTGGATCTAAGCCTTGAGAAATCTCCACATCATCCTGTCCATATCTGCCTCAGTCAAGCTCCTAGAGGATCTAGATGATGCCATGGATGCAGGCCTGGAATGCTTCCTAGGGATTTCAAACAATTTTGAGGGTAGACATGGAGAAACAGGCTTCATTACAAATTCTGGCAACTGACTCCTGTCAGATCCAAGGATCTGGGATCAGAGTAGGAGGTGGATGATATGGGGGAGTTGGTGATTATCACTCCTGTTGGATCTGAAGAGGACTGTGGATCCAAGAGAGGAGGTACCATCTTCAAATCCGAAGAGATTGGATCTGAAGTTTTTCTAAGTTTTTCAGTGGGTTCCGATGAAGTCCTCAGTGACTTCTGTAATGCTTGTTTCTTTGAATCTGCATAGCCATGACAAGATTTAGAGGGGTTTGTGTCCCAATTGAAGATGATGAAGAGGGTGTGAGTAAGCCCTTAAGTACTAATTTATTGTGCCGACTGGAGATGGCCCTGGGGTTAAAAGAGGCACTATCTCACAGGCTGACCTCAGATGTTCAGGCCCTAGGCAGAAAATGTACTTCTTGTGGGCATCTGAATTGGGGATCCACAACACAACACCAACACAGGGCTTTACCAGAAAAACAACAGATTTTAAGAATTAAGAGCATAACAACTACACACACTACCTGAAGAACACTCTTACACCTAGCAAAATACTTTAGAAAGTGTTTTAAGTGTTTTAACACCTACAACATAGAAATAAATTATTTTTTTTAATATTAATAAACAATGGAATAATATATTAATAAACAGAAATATAAAATGTGCTGAAAGGCAAAAAGGGAAAAAAGGTAAGGAGAGAAAGAGTGCACCCTAATCCCAGTGACCTTCTAATATCAAAACGTGTGAGACGAGAGAAGAAAATAGAAAGTTATATCCTACCATAACTTGGCATCTGTGTTGTCCATTTTCACTCCTCCTCATGATGGGGTCTCTGATCCAATTCTCAGATCCAGCTTGGCCAAATCTTCCAGACTTGGATACGACGCTCGAGCTCCTCCCCTTTATCCATAATGCACTACACCCATCCAAGCACCTCAGATCAAGTTTGCTAATACATCATCCATCAAAAAACCAGGACAGAAAAGCAGGAAAGACAACTGAGGCTCAGACATGGAACTTGGGTGTCCTGCCATCTTCCACAGATCCTCTAGAAGGATAAGGCAGGTGAATGGCTGGGTGGGAAAAGTGAGGAGGAATTAAGATGGTCAACACAGATGCCAAGTTATAGTAAGACGTACCTTTCTAATCTAATGTTGCCATCTTCATTCCACCTCATGATAGTGTCAGAATCCCCAGCTATGTAATTCCTGGGTGGCCTTCATGGAAGTATGTGCTAGAGCACCATCAAGCCGAAGGAAGCACTGTTCCAAGACATGACATCTAATTTGTAGTGCGCAACAATGGGTGTGATTGTTTGACCAGGTGGTGCCGCACAGATATCATCAATGGGAATTCTGGAAAATAAGGGAGAAGTAGCCATAGATCTAGATGAATGCACTCTTGAAGGTCGGGGAAGTTCTAAGCCTCTCTGGGAATAAATGAAAGTGATCCATTTAGCCAATATGATTATAGATACCACTCGACCTAGTTTGCTAGTAGAGAACGCTATGAACAATTGGTCTGACTTCTTAGGGTGCTTTGTTCTGTGCAGATAAAAATGTAGTTGTCTGTGAACATTAAGGCGATGTAGAGTATACTCTCCTTTGTTGGAAAAATTTGGAAAGAATACTGGTAACTGAATGGATTGGTTAATACTGTTTTCCATGGTTACCTTAGGCATAAAGGAGGAAGTGGTATCCACAGAAACCCTGTCCTCGTGAAAAATTATGTATGGAGGTTTGGAAGATAATGCTTGCCAAAGTAATTGCTACTAACAGAATTATCTTCCATGAAAAAAAACTTCAAGTTGCAAGTAGCTGCTGGCTCGAATGGTCCTTGAGTTAAACTCTGCAGTACAACAGTAAGCTTCCACAATGAGGATGGATCTTTAGTGGGTGGTCTCAGCAAGAAAATGCCTTTCATAAATGCTTTGCATAATCTAAGGGTAGAAAAGGATTGAGACTGCCTACTCACAAGAAAATTGGAAACTGCTACTAGCTGAAATTTGATGGTAAAAAACTTGCTCCTTCTTTAAACAGAGTACTAAGAAAAAGCAAAATGTCTGAACAGGTGCCAAGAAGGGATCAATATCTTCACTTGCAGCCCAGACAATGAACCTTTTCCACTTACTGCTGTAGACCTAAGAACACTTTTGGAGAGGCTAGAATGTTACAAACTGGGGAGGCAAGCCTGGACTGTCTTACTATGGTTGAAATTGGAGAAACCATGCGGTTAGTTTGACAGCCTGAAGATGGGGATGCTGCATTCCTGACAGGTGAAACAGGAAATCCTGTCATGGCTCCAGTATCCACATAGGATATTTCAGATAAGACCAGAGGAAGGGGAACCAAATCTGTCGAGGCCAGAAGGGGGGCAATGAGGATGACTGAACTCTTCAGTCTGCTTGCCTTTTGAAGAAATTTTGGAATACACGGAAGAGGGGGATAAGCAAACAGGAGACCTGGGGGCCAATCATGCACCACAGCATCCCTTGGGGACTCCCCCAGAGGGGATATCAGAGCAAAGAACTCACTGCATTTGTTGTTTAGGGGAAAGGTAAACAGGTCACAGCAAGGTTGAGCCCACTGATGGAAGATCATGTTCGCCACCAATTGTTTGGGGCACCACACGTGTGGAATCAAGAGAGATCTGCTGAGTCTGTTTGCCAGCTCACTGGTTTTCCCTGGAATGTACATTGCAACCAGAAGGGGGTCAGAAGATTATCACCCATTCCCAAACCCTCACAGCCTCCCTGCACAACGGGTAAGAATGGGTTCCTCCTTGCTTGTTGATGTAACAGACATGTCAGATGTGAACAGCAATTCTCCCTAGAGGGACACTGTCCTGAAAAGCTTGAAACATTAGGAAAACTGTTCTCATCTCAAGGACATTGCTATGCATTCTAGTATCCCACCACCTTTCCCTTGTAATGATCCACCACACCCTAACTGGGAACCATCTGTGGTTATTGGGGGAATTGAGAAAGGTCTGCCTAATGAAAGGTTGTCCAGCTGAATCCATCAATGGATATGACGTCTACAGATTGGTGTTAGTCTGACTGGAAAGGATAGAGTTTGGTAGAGCACTGAACTGCTAATGTCCACTGAAGAATTTGCATGAAAAACCTTGCCACAGGAACTAACAAAACTGCTGCTGACATGGACACCAGGGATTGTAAAACTTGCCATGCAAGATTCCTCAATGTTGTTATGCAGTGTGGAGAAAGCTATTTGATCCCTCGTGTTCAACTGTGTTCATATGAATTCTAGGTTCTGCACCACAGCCAGATTGGACTTGTTTGTTCAACTGTGTTCATATGAATTCTAGGTTCTGCAACACAGCCAGATTGGACTTGTTTAAATTTATGATGATGCTCAGGGAGTGTGAGAGTCAAATCAGATAATCTCTGGCTTGAAGAAGTTGATGCCTCATGGGAGTGGTAAGGAGCCAATCATCTAAGTATGGAAACACCTGGAATCTTTTGTCTCATGTGAGCTGCTACAACTGCTATGCATTTGTTGAACACCTGGAGGGATATGGTGAGCCCAAAGGGCAGTGCTCTGAACTAAAAATGATTGGCTCCCAGCTGAAAGTGCAGGTATCTCCTGTAGCATCTGTCTACTTTGATGGGACAGTATGCATCCTTGAGATATACTGAGCACATCCAATTGCTCATGCACAATAGAGGCAGAAAGAATAGTTGTGTAAACTCTTCCATAACCATAGATGTAGTATCCATAACATGAGGGAATCCGCCTCCGGTTGACTCATCCATCCATCCATTATACCAAAGTTAAAATGCTACTGCGAAGGTATGTGTGAGTAGCCCACATCACTCAGAGTACGTCGGGTATAAAGTGAACATCAATAAGCACCTACCCGAGAACTGAATGCCACAAAGCAGCAGCCTGAAGGGAGTGAGTATCCATAGGTCAGGCAAGTCTCAGGGTGAAGGCAGGGGGAAAACTATACTGCAGCATATAGAACAGAAGGACATCTATGGTTATGGTAAGATTTTATACAACTATTCTATGTTCTTGTATTCATATGCTGCAGTATCCATAACATGAGGGAGAATGTCAAAGCTCATGCATAATACGGATTGGGAGGAGGAGCAGATATATTTTCCACAAATCCATGCAGAATAGCCCTAGCAAACCCTGCTCTGGACCTGGAGATAATATCCAATTTGTAGTGTTTGGTGAAAGTGTTAACAGATGACCATGTAGCTGCCTCCAAAATGGAAGCTGTATACAAACCTTTAAAGAAGGCCTCAGAAGAAGACACACACTAGAAGTGTGTGCCATAACTGGAGAAGGAAGATCCTTCTCATTTGCAGTGTAACAAAAGGTAATGGTTTTAGAAATCCAGGAGGAAATATTCTGCTTGGAAACAGGATGTACCAGGGCTCTTGGGCGATAGGAAATAAGTCTATCAGACTTATGGATGGACTTAGTCTTTGCAAAGTAGTTTCTGAGATGTCTGTGCACATCCAATGTGTGAAGGATTCTTTCACTAGAGGATTGTGGAGATGAGAAGAAGGTAGGGAGATTGATGGTCTGATTCAGTCATAGCTCATTCACTATCTTGGGCATGACAGATGGGTTGGTACACAGGGATACCCAGTCTCAGTGGAAAACTGTGAAAGGAGATGATGCCATGAGGGCCTGCAGTTCTGAAACCCTTCAGGCTGCGGTAATAATAGCCACCAGGAGAATAGTCTTCCACGTGCAATGCTGTAGAGAAGAGCCCTTAGCCGTCTCAAAGGGAGCTAAGGCAAGCTTTTCCAACACAAAGCTGAGATCCCATGGGGAAGGAATTGGTTTCCTTGGTGGTCTGATGTGTAGAATTCCTTTCAGGAATAACGACTTCCAACCTGGATGCCCAGGGAGGAGTCACAGGTAAACATGCTGAGATGGCAGATAAATGTGCCTTGATGGAAGAATATGGCAAGCCACGTTTTATCAGTTCACACAGGAGCACTGGATGCTTGGCAGCCAGCGGTTGTAAATTGTTGTTTAGACACCAAACAGAAAACCTCTTCCATTTGGACAGACAGGATTTTCTGGTAGTGGGTTTTTCCTGCCTCCTGCAGAACCTGTAGCACGTCCTCAGTGTAAAGGTGTCTAAAGGGAATCAAAGTCCTATCACCCACAGAGTTAGGTTTAGGGTGGACATTTGAGGGTGTATTAGAGTTCCCTTGTCCTGTGTGAGTAGGTCCATCCTGAGGGGTAACTTGCGGTAATTGCCCTTGACTAGATGGTGAAGAAGGGGGAATCAATGCTGTCTTGGCCAAAAAGGAGTCACGGGCAAGATTTCTAGTTGTTTTCTGAATTTTCAGGAGAACATTCTGAATAACAGGAAAAGGGGAATGCATACACAAACATCCCCCTTCCAAGGAAAGGAGAGAGCGTCTACCTTCCATGTTCCAGGGGAATGAATCCAGGTACAATATTTGGGAAGCTATATGTTCATGGGGAGACAAACAGATCTAACTGTGGAGTACCCCATCGATGGACCAGGTCCAGGAACACATCCCTGTTTAACATCCATTCGTGGGATTGAGTCATGCACCTGCTTAATGAATCTGCTGTCACATTCTGAACTGATGGGATGTAAACAGCCTGTAGAGAAACTTGAGTAATCTCCCATGAATACAGAGCCAGTCTGTAAAGGATGTAGGACTTTGTCCCTCCCTGCTTAATGATGTACCAGAGGAGTGTGGTGTTGTCTGTGAACCATCTCAGCACTCCTGGTAGGATTCAGAACTTGAAAATTTTTAGAGCAAAGATCAAAGCCCTCATTTCCTTAATGTCGATATGCTCCCTTGACTGAGGGGCAGTCCAGAAATCTCTCACCCTCCAATTCTCATCAGTTGCACCCCAGCCCGTGTCTGATGCATCTGTGTACAGTTCCTGGTCAGGGGAAGAGGTTAGAGGGGAAGGCCTGGATATTTTTGTAACCTGTGAAATCCACCACTGCAGTTCTTTTAGCAGGGTAAGAGTGGAACCACAAAATCCGGAGGGTGAAGGTGTTGTTTCCGGACTGTCCTCAGGAACCACTGAAATTTTCTCATGTTTAGCCTTACCAGGAGTACCATGGGGAGAGTGGAAGCCATGAATCCCAGGAGTTGTAGGAACTCTATGGCAGTCAGAGACTGTAGAGGAATTAGTTCCTGAAAGTAAGTGGTGTGAGAGAGAAGACTTTTTCTGGAGGTAGGCAGGCCATCATATCCACAGTGAGAATTCTGCAGCCCAGGAAGACCTGGGGAGGGGTCAGAGTATATTTCTGAAGGTTTATGGTAAACCCCAGACCCCATAGAAGGGACATAGTGTAATCCAAGTGCTCCTGCACCAACTTTGGGGATGAAGCTTGGACGAGGAGGTCTTCCAGGTAAGGAAATATTTGAATACCCTACATTCTGCAGAAGGCTATGACTGGGGCCAAACATTTTGTGAATATTCTGGGGTCCGTACAAAGACCAAATGGCAAAGCACAGAACTGAAATGAGAAGAATCCACAGAGAACCACTGGAATTTCCTGAAACGTAGATGGATGGGAATGTGGAGATCGGTATCTTTTATGTCCAATGACATCATGTATGCCTGAGGGAGAATCAGGGAAAGGAGTGTAGGAAGAGTTAGCATGCAAAAGGTAGGGACCTTCAGAAAGATGTTTACGAGATAAATCCAACTTAGGCCTCCAGGGGCCTTCTTTCCTGGGGACTAGAAACATCCTGGAGTAGAACCCTTTTCCCTTTTGATTTGGAGGCACCTCTTGGATGGTACCCTGGGGATAGCAGGGAATGCAGGACGAGGGAAAAGAAAGACATTTGGTCTCAAGGAGGTTGTGGGATACCTCTGAAGGTTGGCTGGACTCCCAAACCATGAAATAGCCTTGTTCTATAATGGTAAGGACGCAAGAGTCCTGGATTATCTGTTTCCAAGCCAGAAGGGAAAGGGATAGGGGAAGAAAGAGAGAGGAAGAGGGGTTTAGGGCCGGATAGTCACAGGCTACCAGGTTTTGCATGAAAGGACTACTTTTGAGAATTAATCGAAGGGAAAGGTCTAGTGGGAGGTAGTTTCCTGGTGTCCTTTTTCCCCTTGGGAGTGTGATACTTAAGAAGCCTTTCTCACAAAGATTGTCCTAGCAGGATAATTCCTATGGAAGCGGGGAACAGGAGAAACAAAAATGTACCCAAGACCTTGCAGCTCCTTCCCCTTTTCCTGAAGGGCTTTAAAGAGCTCCGCAGCTACAGAGCCAAGTAAAGCCTTGTTGTCTAAAGCTTGGTTGTTCATAAGCTTGGTTTTAATATCATCTGGCAAAGGCTGCAACCTAAGCCATGAATACCTCCTTAAAATAACTCTGATGCTGCTGCTCTGGCTGAGGCCTCCACAGCATTGTAACTAAATTTTATGGAGTGCCTAGTAACCTGGCTGCAGGATTTAAGAATGCTAGAAATTTTGGCTTTATTTGGGGAATCTGGTAGTTCTGAAATGAGTTGCACAGCATCTGCCATAAGAGCAGGGAATATTTAGCCATATGGGTTTGATAATTCATGGCTCTGAAATCCAGAGTGGCAGACGTATAAACATTTTTACCTAACCTCTCCAAAACTTTGCTCTCCTTATCAGAGGGAGGGTAACAACTTGGAAGTTTTATTTACAGCTATAGAGATGGTAGAGGGGTCAGCGCACAGAGCCTTAAAAAGGAACTTAGCATCCACGGGCACTTTGTAAAATCTATCAGGGCATTTAGGGGCTGTACGTTGGGAGTCTGGGTATTTGGAAGCAGCAGAGAAGGCATCCAAAAAAGCAGGCAGAACAGGGGGAATGGCAGCGGGGTTAGTGGACTCCACTTGCAAGAAGCCATAATACTACTTCTGGGTCTCAAGAGACCGGACGGCAGTCCAAGTTGAAAAAAAATCCTTCATCTGCACAGCGGTCCCCCAAATGTAATGCCCTCCCTAGGAGAATCTGTGCCAATAGACTCCTCCTCCTCTGAGGAGGCAATCTGTGAGGAGTAAGTTAATGATTCATCCCCAGAGGAGTCTTCCTCCTCAGAGGAAACTACTTCCCTAGGCCTTTTTTCCCTAGAGTGGAGTGGGGTAGGCCTTGACAGGAGCTGGAGACTGACATAAGGCTATAAAGGCATTAAAGAGGCCTTGTTTAAAGTCCTGCCAGTCAGGGGTTTGGTTGGAGGGCATTGCCTGCTGTTCAAAAGAAATGTGCTTTTTCTCTTCTTCTTAGGGGCCTCCGACATACAATGTCCATGAGAACGTCTTCTTCAACCACTGAGGAACCCCACATGGGCCTTCGGAAATAATAAGCCGTGGTTCCCCCAGCAACTGGTTTGGATGGCTGCAAGTCCCTCTCGGACATGCTAACAGGCTCATTGATGGCTTCCCCCAAGGTAACTGTTCAAGGAGATTCTGCAGTTTCCGATGCAGCCGTAGGGTCAGGCCGAGGCTTCTTGGCCATCTTGGGTTGCGGCTATTGTGAAGGTCCCGAGGTAGAGTCCAAAGTCACTGATTTTCCAAGTACAGCCTAAGGGAAGAGAGATGGCTCCTAAGGGTTTTAGGGAGAAAGGCCTTACAAATTTCACAAGATGTGAACAGAGCTCATGGTTGTCTTTATGTGGAATCTGCCTTCAACACCAACACTTGCATTCTTAGTTGATATTAACTCCCAAGAAACAACACAGGAGCAATTTAGTTAATAAAAAACCCCTATGCGGTACTTCTCTGAAACACTAGTAAAGCACAAAGGTAACTTTCTGAAGACAGCAAAGACCGGAGCTGGCAGAGAAACATGGCGGTAGAAAAGTTCGGAGGTAGGTGCGTGCCGACGTTTGCTTTATACCAGATGTCCGTTTACGGCCGACGTATGCAGAGGGATGTGGGCTGTTGCACTTACGTTCGCAGCAGCATTTTAACTTTGGTGTAACGGCCCCGTACATACGAGTCAACCGGAGGTGGACTCCCTCATGTTATGGATACTGCAGCATAAGAATAGGACGACACTGGGCTGAATCATAACCATTTGGAACTTCAACTTCTTTACATAAAGATTCAACTTGCTTAGATCCACTATAGGTCTTAGGTCCCCTATCTTTTTCTGCACCAAAAAGAAGCATGTGAGAGTTCTGAATCCTCTTTCTTCAGTCGAGACCTCTTGGATGACTCTTTTTTGTAGCAATTTTTGAATTTATTGTGCTGCCTGCTCCCTCTGACTGGGTGGCACGTTGAGGAGTTTCTTGCTGGTTTTTGTATGGAGGAGGAAAAGGAATGCAGTAGCCTATGAATATTAGGCTTAGCACCCAGGAATTTTGTATCAAGTGTGTCCAGGCTTCTGAGTGCAAAGCAAGTTGACCCCCCAACTCTCTTCAAACATGGACAGTCGGGGAGCACTTCAGAAGCACTGGTAGGGCTGGACAGAGAATGTGTCTCTGACACCCTAGATTTGCAGACCCCCTCTGCCTTTAGGGTGACGTCTTCCATTAAACCCTACTCTTCTGCCTGTGGAAGAAGGATCCCCGCACAGGTCTTGAAAAGGCCCTTCTGATTTATAGAACCACATTTTCTTGCTTCCATGCTGGTTCCTCAAAAAGGACCTCTGAGGCATAGAAAATTTGATTCCTATGGCAAAAAGTGTCTTCTCATCCTTTTCGCTGCAGGTGAATGTCTCTCTAACCGAAGACCCAAACAGTGATCAGCCATCAAAAGCAGCATTAAAAAGGGATGCCTTAAAGGGTTCCGCAAAGTCACATAGTTTCATCCAGGCATGTCTCCTGAACCAGCAGCTCGTGGGGTACTTTCTGCTGTATGGGAGATTAGCATAATCGAGGAATTAGCTTCAGTGAAAGTTTAAGATCCTCTGCAGGCATGGACAGTGTGTTAAAGCTCCTTGATCAGATCTCTCTGAAGCCAGGTAAAGTAAGCCAGACAATTTAACGACTGCAGTGCAAAAGTTGCTGAGGCGTAAATTCACTTTCTGAATCTCTCCAGTGCTCTGGACTCCTTGTTAGGCAGATGGACATTGGCAGTCTCTTTTGTCAGTTCTATTTTAGTGTCCGCTGCCACCACAATGGCATCAACTACAAGACCCTTGCTCCAGTGTTTCCTATCAGCCGGTGGGACCAAGAACCTATCATTAGGAATAGTCTCTATGGTATCTACTTCCTACCATCCCCAGCGGGATACCAAATCAACAAGGTCGTCCTCTGGGGGGGCGGGTTACTCAGGATGTAGATGGGCCTACCCCAAAAGCAGCTAAGAACATTGACTCCTCAGACGTCATCAGGTGGGGATCAAGGGGATCCTTATCCCTCATCAAAGTCAATGTCTTCGGTTAACGACTCCATCTGGGAATCGATGTGCCTCCTTTTGCATGTCTTCTTCAGGCGGACTTCCTCCGTGGGGTAATTGGGGGAGGTATCAGAAGGGGATCCTTCTTGGGCAGGAAGATCTTGGAGACTACTCAGGACAGAATGAGTAGGCTCAAGACCATGACCCAAAAGGGGTAGGCTGCAGGACATAAGATAATGGTTCTGCAATAAGGGAGAATAACATTTCCACTTCTTGGAAAGCCATCGGCCCAGGAGAAGCTCTTTCCATCACCCCTGGAGCCGAAGCAATGAATAGAAGACTGTCAGAACTCACTCCAGATCCATGGCCTCCACAGGGAATCAGACCTGAGCTGTCAAGGGCAAAGCACCTAGGGGAAGAGATGGCTCACATAAAGATGGAGTTGACCCCATTTCCCCAGACCCGGCACCGACCTCTCAGCTACAAAATCTGCTCTGCTCCGAAGAACTAGGGACAGGGCTGATCAGGGGCACCATCAGAGTTGAGGAAAGTGGTTTCCCGGCACCGACGCAGACACTCTTGGGAGTCCTTAACCCTGCAACTCCAAAGCTGAGGGCCGGATTGGAGGAGGAGTTCTAAATGTATGGGCTGGGTAGCTCACTGATCCAATAGGGGATGGAGCTGACAATACCCCCATCTGAATCTGGGTTTTCAGGAACTTCCTCATCATTCTGTCCACATCTGCCTTGGACCAGCTTCTAGAAAACATGGAAGAAGCAGACGAGGGAGGTCTGGAGTGCCTGGATTTGGGTGAAGGAGACAGTCCTAGCTGGCAAGGAGACTTGCTTCGAGCTCTCTGATCCAGATCCTTAGGGTCCTGACACTGGAGCCGAAGAAGTAGTAGGAGATATGGCAATAACCGCAGTCGGCTCCAAAGAGGCCTAAGGATCTGATAGGGTAGCGTTCTTCTTCGGATCCGAGGAAGATGGATCAAGTTTGGCTCTAAGGGGTCTCTCGGAGAGGCAGAGAAACACCTCTTCATAGGCAGCTTGGAGGAGGAGGATGAAGCCATTGAGGTGGTTTGAGCCTCGGAAGCCGGACTGAAGGCAGCACAAATGTCACAATTTGCTTTAAGATGGTCTGCATCTAAGCAGTCGACACACTCCTTGTGGGCATCTTGGTTGGGGATCTTGTGCCCATAAGAAGTGCATCACTTAAAACTGGGAGATGGTTTGTTAGACATAACGGCTGTATAAACAGGTATGTCCAAAGCCCGCCAAAAAAATAAATACATGTCACAGCAACTGTCAGCACTAACTGAAACACTACCAGCTATCACACACACTTTTTAAGAAGAAACATACAAAAAGGCAAACAATTAGTTAATTCTAAGATAAGCTATTTAAACTATTTAAACAATCTCAACAATAACAACTATAACCACTACAATACTACTTAAGCTATCCGTCAAAAACACTACAAGAATAACACATGCCGAGAAAAGAAAACCTCCATAAATGTTAAAAACTATGAACTTTTAAACTAGAACACTAACCCACCCAAACCTAGCGGGTCCTGTTAGTAACTTCAACTCACAGTTTGACTTTCAAAACGTCGATTCGAAAACATCGTAAGTTTATAAGCAGGAACTCCCAAAACATTGTATTTTCTCTCCGGGAAAGTAACCATCTGGCCACAAATGGTAGCAAATTACACCCACAGAAGTGGGGGGGCTTCACCCCCCACATCCCCCTACTTAAATACACCAACTCCAAGATTGTCATCTGGCTATAAATAGAATTGGAGGAACCAAGCTGTCAGCTTGAGGTTGGGCAGATTGGGATGAATCATTCCTGTAGGGTGTGTCAGAAGTTCTGGAGTGGGTTCCAGGTTTTTCCCACAGGTGAGGCCAAAGGAAGGGAAATCGGATTTCTCAAGGGCAAAATGGAGCAATACAGGTTACTGTTCTCTTCAACCTGAAGAAATTTGGGAATCAAGGGGGTTGGGGAACGGTATACAGGAGATTGGGAGGCCAATCATTTTGAGATCATCCCTCGGGGATTCCCCCGTCGCGGGGATTAGGGAAAAGTAACTGCTGCATTTGTTGTTCAAAGGGGAGGCAAAGAAGTTGCAGCAGGGTTGGCCAATCTGCGGAAAACTTCTTCTTCCACATTCTAGTTGAGGGACCACTCGTGTGGCATGAGAATGGATCTGCTCAACTTGTCCGCAATCACGTTGGACTATCCTGGAATGTGCATTGCTGTAAGAAAGCGGATGGATGAATCACCCACTGCCACAATCTGAGTGGTTCTCCACACAGGGGGGATAATCTGGTTCCTCCTTGCTTGCTTATGTGCCAGACCACAGACATGTCTGATTGAATCTCCACTGTTCCCAGAGGAAGAGCAGCCTGCAATGTTAGGAGCAGTGCCTTCATCTCTAGGATATGTGTAAACTACCTTCTGCAAGACCAGGTGCCTTGATAGTCTTTCTCAGACAATGCCCCCCTCCTACTCTATCTGGGAAGCATCCACGGTCGCCGTGGGTTGAAGAGGAGGGAGAACAAAAGGTCAACCTTGTACTACCTGATCGGAATAAATCCACCATGACAGAGCTGTCCTGCGGGTGTCCGTAATGAGAGTCTGATAACACATCGGTTGATGGGTAAATCAACCGCTGTGCAGCCAAAAGCCATTGTAGTATTCGCATGTGGAATCTCGCCAGCTGTACCAAAACTATGGCGGCTGCCATTGAGCCTAATGTTTGTAAGACATGACGGGCAGCTATCTTCCTTTTCTGGAGCAACTTTTGTATTTGGCGTCTGATCATTAGTACTCTGGATTATGGAAGTCTTGCAACCATCTGATTTGTGTCCAAAACTGCTGCTATGAGCTCCAGTGTTTGAATGTGTTTCAAGTGTGACTTTTTGTAATTTACTGTTATGCATAGTTCTGTACAAATTTGGGTAAGAGTCCTTTGCCCAAATAAGGAGATGCCTAGTTGTGGAGGAAATGAGCCAGTCATCCAAATAGGGAAACACCCAGAATCCTTGTCTCAAGTGAGCCACTACCACTTCCATCCACTTGGTGAACACCCTGAGGGCTGTGCTGAGACCAGAGAGCATCGCTCTGAACTAGAAATGACTGTCTCCCAGCCAGAAGTGTAAAAACCTTCTGAATCGCCTGTCCATTTTATGTGGTAGTATGCATCCTGAAGGTCTATGGAACACATCCAGTCACCATGTTCCAAAAACGAAAGTATGGACTGTACCTTGACCATTCAGAAAGTACAGTTGTGTACACTTACCATAAATGTTAAGGTTCAAGTGTATTCACTGCTGCAGTCCTCACATATGGGTTATCCGGCTCCCGGTAGCCCTCAGTTGGCCCGAATACCAGAGTCCTTGGTATATGACGTTGGCCGACTCCGTTTGTAAAACTATGTCAGAACGTCAGGTATAAAGAGAGGCTGCCGACACCATTTCCTCGATTTTTCTTGCGTTAACTGTCAGGAGCCCCCAACAGAAGGCTAACCCAAGAAGGTAGCACCCTAGTCACGTCATATAAAAAATAAAAATATATATAATCTGTGTCTTAGAAAAAAAGGGGGAATAATGGAGGGTAGGAAACCAGGACTGCAATAGTGAATACACTCGAACATCTACATTTATGGTAAGTGTACACAGCTGTACTATGTTCTTCGTGTTTCACTATTGCAGTCCTCACATATGGGTTAATTCCCAAAGTCCATGAAAAAGACAAAGGGTGGAGGAAGGACCACAAATTAAGGGTTGGTAAGAAGGCCCTGCAAAACTGCAGAGGCAAAACCACCCCTGGATTTAGAAAACAAAGACAGATTGTAATGCTTTGTGAAAGTATGGACAGACCATCAAATAGCTGCTTCTAGAATGTCTTTAGTAGGCACACCTCTCAGAAAGTCAAAGGTAAAGGCTGCTCTAGTAGAATGGGTCCCTAATACCCTGAGGGGGAACCTTCCCATGCTGCAGGTAACAAAACTGAATACAATGAACAATCCATTTGGAGATTGGTTGTTTTGAAATAGCTTTACCCTGAGCCCCAGGAGTAAAACTAACCAACAATTGTTCAGATTTTCGAAAGGATTTAGTCCTAAGTAAAATCTCAGTTGTCTATGCACATCAAAAGAGTGCAGAATCCTTTCCACTTCATTTTGGGGATTGTTGAAAAATGTACGCAGGTGAATAGACTGGTTAAGAGTTAAACTGGAAACTACCTTAGGCATAAAGGAGGGATTAGTTCTCAGAGAAACCCCTATCGGTGTGAAAAAGAAAGAAAGGTTCTACTGCCATTAAGGCTTGCAGCTCAGATACCCTTCTAGCTGAAGTAATAGCTAAAAGGAAAGCAAGCAGTCTTCCAGGATAGAAACTTCAAATCTGCAGAGACAGCTGGTTCAAAGGGAGGCACCGTAAGTTTTCCCAGGACAAAATTAACATCCCAAGCAGGACTAGGAGCTGTTCTGGGAGGTCTAAGATTACTAGCTCCCCTCAGGAACTGTTTTATCAAGGGGTGAGAAAAAATGGGTTGCTCAAAAGAACAATGAGCCGAAATTGCTGAAGCATGAATTTTGACTGAAGAAAAGGAAAGTCCACCATTAAGCAGTCCTGACAGGTAGTCAACAATGAGGGAAAGAGAAGGATGAGAAGAGTCTTCTCCTTTAGCCAGCATCCAAGAGCAAAATCTCTTCTATTTATCTGAATAGGATTTTCTGGTGCTAGGCCTCCTGGCCTCATGAAGAACTTCAACCACCTGTTTGGAAAGATTTAAAGTATTAGCCAGGCAGTTAAATGCAGAGTTTGAAGATGAAGATGGAGGAACTTTCCCCCTCCCTGAACCAACGGATCTGGTACCAGGGGAAGATGCCAAGGCTGAGCCTGTGAAAGGCTGCAAAGGAGGGGATATCAATGCTGCCTGGGCCAATCTGGTGCCATCAGAATAGCCTTTGGTTTTTCGTCCCCTATCTTTAGCAGCACTCCGGGAAGAAGAGGCAGAGGAGGGAAGCATAAGCTGAGAGATGTGTCCATGGGAAGGACAACGCTTCCACCCTCCAAGCTTTGTTGTGAAACTCCCTGGTGCAGAAGGTTGGAAGGAAATGATTGGTGTGAGAGGAGAAAAGATCCACTTGAGGGGGTGCCCCAATGATGAGTGATGCAATGGAAAATGTCCTTGTTCAGTTGCCACTCGTGAGGAGCCAGAACATGTCTGCTCAAATGATCCACCAAGGAGTTTAGCCTCCCTGGGAGATACTGGGATATTAGATGTAAGCCCATGGATGCTGCTATGGACCACAGTCTCATGCACTGTCTGCACAAGGGGTAAGAGCGAGCCCCCCCCTGCTTGTTGATGTACCACATGACTGTGGTATTATCTGTCCTGATCAGCAGAGTCCCAGGGTAGAGTAGGTCCTTGAAAGTTAGCAAGGCCTGCTGCACTGCCATCAATTATTTTAAGTTTATGTGCAGATTAATCTGCTGGGTGCTAAAAGTCCCCTGCATGCCCTCCAGATGAGCCCCACCATGCAACATCTGAAGCGTCTGGCTGGCAGGCGGTGGGCGGAAAGATACACTTTTATTCTGAGAACAGGCTGTCGCCCACCAGAACTCCATTTGTAGACAGGGAATCGGGGGAAGAATCAAGTCCAAGTCCTGTGTGTGCTGACACCAAAGATTCTTGAGGTACCACTGAAGTTTTCTCATATGCAGCCTTGCATATGGGATCATCAAAACACATGAAGCCATGAACCCCAGTGCTTGCAGGAATTGCCTTGCAGAGAGCTGGGTCATGCTTGCCAAGTTCATAACGTAAGCTGAAAGATCTTCTTGCTTCTGTTGAGGGAGGAATGCCATCTGGGTGGCTGTATATAGACTTGCTCCCAGGAAAACAATCTCCCTTGTAGGAACCAACTTTGACTTCTTTTCGTTGAGAATGCAACCCAAAGAGGTGAGCATATTCTTCACGAAATCCAAATCCTTTTCTAGTTCTGGGGAGTTTGCTTGAATGAGACACTTGTCCAGGTAAGGATAAATTTTAATGTTTCTCTGAAACTCTGAGAGCAGTAGATAAGCCAAAGGGCAATGCAGAGAACTGAAAGTGTTGCTCCCCAGCCTTGAAGGAACTTCCTGCAACTTTCCCTTATTGGGATGTACAGATAAGCCTCCTTGAAATCCAAAGTTACCAGCCATGAATCCTTGCCCAGCATGGGTAGTAACTGTTGAAGGGTGAATTTGGGAATCACCAGAAAAGTGTTTAGAACAGACAGATCCAGAATAGGGCGCCAGGTGCCCCCTTTCAAGGGTACCAGAAAAAGTCTTGAATAAAAACCTAGGCCTGCCTGATTTTCAGGAACTGGCTCTATAGTCCCCATAGCCAGTAGAGAAGCAATATGAGTTTCTACCTCTGCCCTGAGAGTCTTGGGTATGTCTGGGTACCCTTGCAAAACAGGGAAGGTGTGAAAGTAAAACATGGAACCTTGGTTTACTATATTGAGCACCCATTTGTCGTCAGTGATGGTAGACCATACCTCTGCGAACCTGGCTAACCTTCCCCCAAAGGAAACCCAGGGCCTGCACAGGTAGGCACAAGAAGGCTGGAGTCATTGAGAATGTTTGACTTGGGAAGCTGGCTTAGAACTCCCCAATTTAGCAGAAGAAGAATGCCATTGTTTAGCCCTTTGAGGGGCAGAAGCCTGTCCTCTGGAAGATCTGAAACCCCTAGGCCTAGAGAGACCCTGCTTGCCAGGATCAGGGAAAGACCAATTCTTGGATGGATAATGCCTACTAAACAGAGGAGGCTGAACCTGAAGGAAATCTTTCACAGCTTGCACATATTTTGCCTTATCCTCCCAACTTCTTCACTACCTCCACAGCCTTATTATCAAAAAGATTGTCCTTGTGCAAATGAACATCCAGCAATTTAGATTTAACAGGTCCAGAAAGAGGCTGCTCCCTGACCCAAGCATGCCTTCTAATTACAATGCCAGTGGCTGCTGCTCTGCAGGAAGCCTCCAAAGTGTCAAAACCACAATGAAGTGAATGCTTATTAACTAAAGTGGCAGAATTCAGTAAGTCTTGTAAATCTTTGTTCTCCATCATGGAAGGAATCTCTCCAAGTTTAGCCTTAATAGCCTCCAAAGTATGCTGCTGATACTTTAAGCATGTGAAAAAGACAATTCACAGATCTAATGGCAAGAGTTGCAGAGGTATAGACTTTTTTACCCCACCTGTCCAAGGCCCTAGACTCCTTATCAGAAGGAATACAGCAATTTCCAATGTAGTTCAAAGAATAATCCACAAAAACAGTCTTCAAAAACAGCTAACATTAAAGAAAAGGAAACTACGTAGGTAACTGTTTTTATTAGTTTTATTTATTATTTTTTATGTATACTTATTTATGCACTTTATACATTTAGTTATATATATTTATGTGTGTTTTAAATGTATTTTTGTATTTTATCCTTTAGGCAAGTTTTTTTGTGACATGTTGCCTTTAAACTAATTGATCATGTGCTTAGTTGTGTGGTATTTAAACAGGTGCTATTTTAACTTTTTTCATACACCTGAAGAAGCAGTAGTGAAAGCGCTTGTGTTTGGTTCGAATAAAGCAGTGCTATGTTTTATCAGAATTGAGTGTTCCTGTTTTTCCTTGTGGAGCTGTTTTTGAAGACTGTTTTTGTGGATTATTCTTTGAACTACATTGGAAATTGCTGTTGTCTGCCTCCTGGAAGGACTTTTGTTCTCTGGTACTGTATTATTTCTTTCAGTTTTACTTCTGGAGGTTATAGGAGCTAATTGGGAGTATATATTATTTTTATTTAGCATATTCCTTATCAGAAGGCACAAGGTTTTTAGCAATAGTAGCCTTAACACCCTTGGGGCCTTGAGAAATAATTTCTGGATCAGCAGTAGGGTTTTTAAAAAGGAATTGATGAGATTCAGGAACCCTATAATACCTATCCGGTTTTCTGAGGGCAGGAGGAACAGAATTAGGAGTTAAAGAATTTTCCATGGAAACATCATCCACAACTTCCAGAACTGGAGGTATAGCCAGAGGCTTATGTTGTGGCAAATCCAAAAATTCCCTGATTCTTTTCTTAGACTGTGGAAAATCCTGACATTCCCATTTAAAATGCTCCCTAAGAGTATTCAAAGTATCCCCAAAGGAAAAATCTTCTGGAGTGGAGGCAGAAGGGATAGAGTCCTCAGCATCAGAATCCTTAAAGCCAGAAAAAAGTTGAGAATTTCCTTCTTCACCAGCAGATATACTGGAAATCTCAGAATTCGAGACAGACAAACAGCCCTCTTTGAAGGGGGGAGATGAGAGCCCCTAATCAGGGAAAGAAGATCACCAGCCATCTTTACCAACTGGGACCGAGGCACAGGAGGGGAGGCTGATGCCTGCTTGTGAGTAGGTTTGCGGCAGGAAGGTTTACTAGCAATCCGGAGGGACTAGGGAGACTTAGCATGTCTGAACTAAAGTAGTCGGTCTGGTTCTGGTCTCATGTCGAAAAGAAGAGGTGTCAGAAGCAGGTGCCTGCAAAGTGGCTCCAGACCAATCTGAGGTGGTGGCAGGCGGAGGGTCTGAAGATGAAATAGCAGCCTGTGGCATGGAGGACTCCGTAAAGGTCTCGTCAGAGGCTTGTGGCTGAAAATCTGTGGACTGCAGGGGCTGTGAAAGCACTTCACTGACTACCACTGTGCTGACGACCAATTTCACTGGTGTGTCGTCAGTAGATTTAACCCTAGGCCTGTCGCGGTCCTTGTCTTTGCGTTTCCTAGGTATATCCGAAGTCGGAAGACCAGAAGACGCCATACCAACAAACTTAGGCCAGACTCCTAAATGCTTATACAAAATCTCAGCTCTATGGCGTATGGTACACGGGTTAAAGGAAGCACACAGATCGCAGTTAGGGACATCGTGCTCAAGGCCCAAACAAGTTATACAATAGGAATGGAAATCACAGTGCAAAATCTGTTTTCCACAGGCAAGACAGTTATTAACTTTATGCGACATGTACTTATCTGAAGGGGTCTTCAACATGGTAGTCAGAAAGCAAAACGAAGGTAAACGGCTGACCGGCACTAGTGTGAATTGCATCTGCTTTGGGCTCCGTGGCAAGAAAGACCGAGGAAATTGCATTGGCTGCCTCCCTTTATACCGGATGTTCTGACATCAGTTTTACAACTGGTGGCGGCCGACGTCATATACCAAGGACACTGGTATTTGGATGGACTGATAACCCATATGTGAGGACTGCAACAGTGAAACATGAAGAACATCTTGTGACATCAAAGTGACTTGTTTAATCTGCTGAGATCCAGAATTGGTCTCCAGTCCAATGCTTTCTTTGGAACTAAAAAGAACTTTGAGTAAGTTCTGAATCCTCTTTGATCTGGGAAGACCTCTTGGATGACTCTTTTGTCCAGTCCAGCAGTTTCTGAATTTGAATAACTGCCTGATCCCTTTGACTGGGTGGAACATCCAAGATTCTTCTCTGTTAGGGAGAGGGTCTTGGAAGAATGGAATTAGGTATCCTATGGATATTATCCTCTGCACCCATAAATTGTTGGTTATTTTTAGCCAGGCTCTCCAGTACAGGCAGTTGACCCCAATTGCCTCCAGAGGTGGGCAATCGGGCCTCTTTTCAGGAGCACTGGAAGAGTCTCCCAAAGAATGGTTCTCTAGACCCCTGGTTCTGCAGACTTCCTCTGCTGAAAGGGCAGCTTCTTCCAGAATTGTTCCCCCCTCTGCCTCTAGGAGAACTCTCTCCATGTGTGTCCTGGTAAGACCCTTATGATTTCTTGAATCACATTTTGATACCCTCTCTCTGACCTTTACAGTATGGTCTCTGAGGGGCAGAAAAATTGATGCACATGGCAGAAAGGGTCTTACTATCCTTCTCACACCTGGACACTGCGTCTTTAACCTGATTTTGGGACCAAAAAGAGACATTCCATCAAATAAAGCGCTGATGAAAGAAGACTTAAAAGGCTCTGCAAAGTCACACAGGCACATCCAAGCATGCCTTCTCATCGATATGTCGGAATCCACTGATCTACTCGTTCCTTCAGCTGTATGAACAATAAGCCTCATGGAAGAGTTAGCTACAGAATGTAATACTGCCAGCTGGGAAGCCACCTTCTCCCGAACTCCCTCAGCTGTGGCTCCTTCAAGGATATCTGCAAGTTCCTCGATCAGATCCCTTTGTAACCTTGTAAAAGGTAATTCAGCAACCGCAAGGCAAAGGTCACTGAAGAAAAGACTCACTTCCCGCATATATCCATCGTCCTGAAATACTTAATCGGATACTGAATCAATTCTATGAGCTCATCAGTGAGTGGAGTGACCCATGAGGTAGACAGTCAGGATCCAAGGGCCACCAAGTATACAAACTCCTCAGATGAAGGATTACTGGACTACCATCCACCTCTGTTTTAAAATCTCCAAGATGTCTCCAAAGGAAACATCCTCAGGAGGTGACCAAGAGGATCTTTCTCCCTCATCGAGGGAAGTGCCTTCTGTGGCTGACTCCTCAGTAGAGTCCAAATGTTTCCTGTTACAGATCCTCTTCCATGGAACCTCCTTAGTGGGATACTATGGGGACGGATCAGAAGAGGCAGGGGTACCCAGACGGGTATCCTGTGGCCTAAGGTCCTGCCATCCCTGTAGAACATCCTGGTCAGAAGAGGTGTGCGGGGGGGGGGGGGTAAATAGAACTGGGGATCTGAGGAGGGAGGTGACTTCCTAGTTGCAGAGGCTGCTATGGCTCTCTCCAGAGCCCCGAAAGCGGACTGCTCTTGAGTAAAGATGTCCCTCTCCAACAAGACATGCTTGTAGGAAGAGATCCTCTACAGCTCCGGAGACAGCTAGCCCGGGGTTGAAGCCGGCACCGAGCTCATCTGAGCAGAAGCCCCAAGATGCAGAAACTGCTCAGAAGGTCTGGGAATCGACTGCACTTGAAGTTGAACAGGGTCGCTACGGCTCAAGGAGCTCTATGGTTCCAAAAAGGCCGAAGAGCTCTGAGCAAATATCTGATCAGAGAAAAAGGAAATCTTTGGATTCAAGCAAGAAGTCCCCATGCGAATCATATCCGATGGCTCCGAGACTTGAGCTGAAGTCAGAGGAGGAACCAAAGGGGGAGTTGATGGCTTCGATAAACCTAAGACCATATGGGTCGAAGCTGAGGGGACATTATAATTCCCTGCGCCTAAAAACTTTTCTGGACCATCAGTTCCATGTCTTCTTCTGTAAGGCTTCTGTTAGAAGAAAAAGAAGAAGCCAAAGGAGGTGTTGGTCTCCCCTTAAGAGGAGGCCTTCCTTGGCTGCATCAGCAGATTTAGAGACAGAAAAGGCTGGGCTAAAATGAGCTGACCTAGGTTTTACTACAGATTTTGGGGGACCACCAGAAATGGCCTCACTGAAAGAAGATGGTAATAACCCCCTAAGAATAAGTTTATTCTTCCTTTCAACCAGAGCCTGGTGGTTGAAGGAATGACATATCGCACAGTCTTCCTGAAGGTGATGTGGGCCCAAGCAATACACACAGTGTGTGCAAGTCACTGTACGGCATTTTGTAACTGCATTTAATACATTTCTTGAAACCAGGGGGCTTATCTTGTTTCTCATGAGAAAGATAAAGGAAGCTGAGAGCTCCCAAATGCACTTATCCACAAACACTCACAGGCATGAGGGGGAAAATAATGAAAATTAGATAAAGCTAGAATTTTTTTTTTTAAATACGATTCAGGACAGGAGGAGAAGGCTACTACCGATAGTACTGTAGATAACAACTTATGGTATAAGGGAGGGAAAGGGAAAGAAAAGTAACTTAATAAAAAATTATGACTGTGGGAAAAAAGTCTAAAGAGTTAAATGGGGAGAAAAAAATCACTACTTCAAAGTACACAAAAGGAAGAATTACCCAAGAAAAGGTTGAGAAAATTGAAAATATCACCTGAAAAATCCAGGCGCTAAATGTTGGACCACATCTTTGCAAAGCAGCAAATGAGATCTGAAGTAACAGGGAAAGGTGCAGTGTGGGTAAGGGGAGGCATCCAAGAGCGTTTTGATCCGAACCCATATGCGAGGATGAAATGACAAACTGACAATATCAGACCCTCAATTCTGTTACACATCAGTAAGCATCTGAAACCAAGGATTAGCACATCTCACTGATCTCTGCAGTCAGCTTGGTTGAAATGGGCATTTTGAGATAATGCAGCAGCTGTTTAATGCTTATGGACAACCACCTAATACTTAAACTTACAGCATGTGAAAGATAGATATTATTACACAATGTTAAAGGAGGCAAAGTTCTCAAACAATCCTTCTACAAAAAAAAACAAGCAGCCTGTCACTGCCACAATACACCAATCATACATAGCTCAGACCAAACACAAAGTACAGTTGTGTACACTTACCATAAATGTAGACGTTCGAGAGTATTCACTGTTGCAGTCATCACATTTGGGTTATCTGCTTGCAGTAGCCCTCAGTCTGCCTGAATATCAAAGTCTTGGGTCCTGCATCAGTTGCTGTCCTTTCTTCCATGACGTCAGGTCGTCAGGGGTATAAAATATGCAGCCGACGTCATTACATCAGTTTTTCTTGCCCCAGATGTCAGGTGCCGCCCTAATGGGAAGCAATTAAATATAAATATACAAGGTTACACCTCCAACAAAAAAGCAAATACACCAAAAAGCTTTTAAACATAGTAAAGAAGAGGAGAGGTACAGCCTAAAGACGTAAGGGGGCTGGAGGGAGGGTAAAGTACAGTTTTATACCTACCATAAATGTAGATGTTCGAGTGTTCACCCTGCTGCAGTCATCACACTTGGGTTATCCTGTCGTCAGGCGGTCCCGCAGTCGGCCAGAATTCCAAAGTCTTGTTCCGGCGTCTGTTGTTGTCGCCTCTTCCCTGACGACAGTGCGCCAGGGGTATAAGTAATGCAACTGACGCCATTTTCTTCAGTTTTTCTTGCTCCAGATGTCAGGTGCCCCCAAAAAGGGTGGTCAGAAATTAGTACCAAAAGGAGTAACCTCTTCCCAAACACAAAATCCCTTCTGCTATAAGCAAATACATCAGTAAGGCATTGAAGAGAATTAGCCAGTAGATCAGAGGGGATGGAGGGAGGGTAACCTGGACTGCAGCAGGGTGAACACTCAAACATCTACATTTATAGTAGGTACAAAACTGTACTATGTTCATCGTGTTACCCTGCTGCAGTCATCACACTTGCGTTGAATCCCAAAGCTAAGGAAGGGGGAGATATCAGATAGGGTTAGTGGAGGCTATAAGGCCCTGCAGAACTGCAGTGGCGAAGCCCGCCCTGGTCCTAGAATAAAGAGGTAAGTGACAGTGTTTGGTAAAGGTGTGTACTGAACCCCAAGTTGCAGCTTCTAAAATCTCCTTGGTTGGAACCCCCCTGAGAAAGGCTGTAGAAGTAGCTGTTGCCCTGGTAGAGTGGGACCTAATGGTATCAGGGACTGGTTTCCCATGATGGGTATAGCAGAAACGTATGCAATGACCTATCCACTTAGAAATGGTTTGCTTTGATATAGCCTTCCCTTGAGAAGCTTGTAGCATAGGATACAAAGAGCTGGTCAGATTTTCTGAAAGCCTTAGTTTTGTCCAAGTAGTAACGAAGTTGCCTGTGAATGTCCAAAGAATGCAGGAGTCTCTCACCTTTGTTCTGTGGATTTGGGAAGAAGGTGGGTAAGTGGATGGTTTGATTGAGAGCCACACTGGAAACCACCTTAGGCATAAAGGAAGGATTAGTTCGTAGAGAAACTCTGTCTTGATGAAAAATGAGGAAAGGTTCCACTGCCATTAGTGCCTGTAGCTCTGAGACTCTTCTAGCTGAAGTTATTGCTAACAGCAGGGCAGTCTTCCATGATAGGAACTGAAGATCTGCAGAGAAAGCTGGTTCAAAAGGAGGTAGCGTTAGTTTTTCCAGAACAAAATTGAGGTCCCATGTTGGTGTAGGAGCTCTCCTGGGTGGTCTAATGTTTTTTGCCCCTCTGAGGAACTGCCTGAGAAGAGGATGTGAAAATAAAGGTGGATCCGTGTTGTAGTGAGCTGAAATAGCTGAAGCATGGATTTTAATGGAGGAAAAAGAAAGTCCTTTGTGCAACATCTCAGCTAAATACTGTAGAATGTGAGGCTAAATTGTGTCTTAGTCTTTAGTTTGGTTCCAGGCACAAAACCTTTTCCATTTGTCCGAATAAGCCTTCCTGGTGCTTGGTCTCCTGACTTCCATAATAACATCCAGAACTGCTTGGGGAAGAGGAGCTGGTTGGATGTTTAGTAGATCTGCCATGCAGCCAGATTTAAAGTTTTGAGCTGGCTGTGTAGAATCTGATTGTTTTGTTGAGTGAGCAAATGGGGGATTTGAGGCAATATCCAAGGTGGGCTGTGAGCCATATTTCTCAATAGCGGGTACCAGTGCTGGCGTGGCCAGTCTGGGGCTATGAGTATCAGTCGTGGTTTCTCCTTTTTGACTTTCAGAAGAACCTTTGTGAGGAGAGGCAATGGAGGGAAGGCATATACTGTCAGATTTTTCCAACTGAAAGAGAGTGCATCCACTTTCCAAGCTTGATAATGAAATGTCCTTGTACAAAATTTTGTCAGTTGATATTTTTGAGGACTGGCAAACAGGTCTATGTCTGGAAGGCCCCATTTGTGAGTTATCATTGCAAATATTTGTGGATCTAGTTTCCACTGGTGGGGATCCTTGATGTTTCTGCTGAGGTCGTCTGCCAATATGTTCTTCTGTCCTGGCAGGAACTGAGCTTGTAAATGAACTTGGTAAGCCAGAGCTGTGTTCCACAAGATCATTGCTTGCCTGCATAGACGGCAGGAATGTGTACCCCCTTGTTTGTTTATGTACCACATTACTGTGGTGTTGTCCATCTTTATTGCCAGTTGTCCTGGATGCAATAGATCCTTGAAGGCTGTCAGAGCTTTCTGTACAGCTAGCATCTCTTTTTAATTTATGTGCAGATTCCTTTGATCTGCAGTCCATAGGCCTTGAACGCATTGCCCTGCCATGTGTACCCCCCAGGCGTAATCTGAAGCATCTGTTGTGATAGTTTGCCTGGCTGGGGGCAAGGTGAAAGGCTGACCCTTGTTGAGGTGACATGCCTGTGACCACCATAGAAATTCCTGTTGTAGGCAGGGAATGAGAGATATCATTGTGTCCAAGCTGTGGCTGTGATGAGACCATACGCTTTTTAGGTACCACTGTAATTTCCTCATATGCAGCTTTGCAAATGGTATTATTAGTATGCAAGATGCCATGAAGCCCAAGGCCTGTAGAATTTTTCTTGCAGTTAATAGGGTCCTTGTTACCATTGTCATGAAATATTGAGTCAGTTGTAGTTGCTTGTCTGGTGTAAGATAAGCCTTCTGGGCCTTTGTATTCAAGCTGGCACCCAGGAATGTCACTGTTTGTGAGGGTACTAGTTTTGACTTCTTTTCGTTTACTGTGTACCCCAGGCAGTTTAGTAGATGCTTTACAAAGGCCAGATGATGTAAGAGAATGTCTTTGCATTCTGCTTGGATGAGGCAGTCGTCCAGGTATGGATATATTTGAATTCCTCTTTGTCTGCAGTATGCAATTACTGGTGTCAGGTATTTTGTGAAGACTCTGGGCGCAGTAGATAAGCCAAAGGGCAGTGCAGAGAATTGGTAATGGGTTGAACCTGCAATGAAACGGAGGTATCTTCTGCAACTCTGTCTGATAGGGACATGCAGGTATGCCTCCTTGAGGTCCAATGTTACTAGCCATGCTTCCTTGCCCAACATGGGAAGTAGCTGCTGTAGTGTTAGCATCTTGAATTTGGGTACTTGCAAGTAAGTGTTTAGAATTGAAAGGTCCAGAATTGGTCTCCAGGCATTGTCCTTTCTGGGCACTAGAAAGAGTCTTGAGTAAAATCCTTGGCCTTGCTCTCGAGTAGGTACCAGTTGAATGGCTATCATATCCATGAGAGTTGTAATTTGTTTTTGTTCCTCTGCCCATTGATTTTGTGGCAGGTTTGGCATTCCTCTTTTCATTGGCAAGGTGTGAAAGTGGAATCTGTATCCTCGTAAAATTATGTCTAGGACCCATTTGTCCTTTGTGACAATGTGCCAGTTGTCTGCAAAAAGTGCTAGTTTTCCCCCCAAGGGGGCTGTCAAGAGAGTATTGCTTGGCCAGATGAAGTGCAAGTCATTGAGTTTGCCTTCTAGTGGTGTGACCTGTCTTCTCCTCCCTTCTGAGTTGTAGTGCCCCATTGGCGAGGTTTATACTGGGCTTGTGGTTGTCCTCTGCCCCTTGGGCATCTGTATTTACCCCTCTGTGGTCTGTCAGAAGCTGGAAAGGACCAATTTTTTGTTGGCCAGTTTCTGCTGAAGCGAGGGGGTTGTACCTGTATGAAATCTTTGACTGTCTGCATAGATTTTGCCTTATTCTCCATTTTCTTTAAAACTTCTTCTGCTTTAACTCCAAAAAGAACATCCTGCTGTAAGAGAGCATCTAGTAATTTTGCTTTAACATGATCAGGCAGAGTTTGTTCCTTTAACCAAGCATGCCTACGTATAACAGACCCAGTGACAGCTGCTCTGCAGGAGGCCACCAGAGAATCAAACCCACATTGTAAGGTATGTTTGCCCACCTGCTCAGTGGCATGTAACAGATCCTGTACTTCTTTCAATTCAGATTGTTGAGGGAGAGTTGTTATTCTTTGCTTTAACTGAGAGATTAGGAATTGCTGATACTTAAGCATGTGGAATTGGCAGTTCAGTGCTCTCATAGCTAGTGTGGCTGAGGTGTAAACCTTTTTCCCCCACCTGTCTAGTGCTCTTGAATCTCTCTGAGAAGGTACTGGGTTTTTAGCCATAGAAGCCTTAGTCCCCTTGGGTCCCCTGGGAGATAGTCTCTGGATCAGCTACAGGGCTTTTGTAAAGAAATTTGTGGGAATCAGGCACTCTATAGTATCTGTCAGGCTTAGCCGGAGCAGGAGGTAGAGAGTCTGGGTTGATATTGGATTCTAAGTAAACATCATCCACAATGTCCAAAACTGGTGGGATGGCAAGTGGTCTGTGCTGGGGGAGTAAAAGAAACTCTCTGAGCCTTTTCTTCGAGTCAGAGTAGTCCTGACCTTCCCAGTGAAAATGTTCCCTCAGAGTGTAAAGTTTCCCCAAAGGAATAGTCTTCAGGAGGAGAAGCTGAGGGAATAGAGTCCTCAGCATCAGAATCTTCATAAGGAGAGGAGGAGTAATCTTGGTCCTCAGAGGAGTCTGAAGAAATGGACACTTGTTCGGAGGATGCATAATCTTCCTCTTGTCTAGGCCTTGGGGCTGGGAACCCCTGATTAAAGAAATCAAATCTTCAGCCATTTTGAGCATCTGTTTCCTAGGTATGGGGCCTTGGACAGGAGCCTGAAGAGCAGTCCTTTTAGATTTAGTAGGAGTCTTCGTCTTAGAAAACGTTTTAATGGTGAGGGTCATCTGTTTGAAAACGCCTTCAGAAACCGATGGTGTTTCTGTAGCACCGATGTCCTTTGTAGCAATGTCGTCAGAAGGGCCTGAACTAAATTGCTGCATCGGCCTGGTGCATTCCGCCAAAAATTCCATAGCGGTCTCGGGTTCCAGTTCTGCAGTAGTTAGGGGCTGCGTCGGAGCCTCACTGTGGACCGGAGACCGGCTCAGCCGAGGCCTCGGAATCTGGCCTAGGCCTGGGCTGTCGGTCCTTATCCTTGCGTTTTGTGTGCACGCCGGTAGTCGGTTGTTCCGACGGCATGTTGTAGTTAAATTTCCTACCGAAGTAGTGTCGTGCGAAATCAAAGCGTCTTTTAATAGTACGCTTATTAAACCTAGCACAATAACCGACAAGAAGTGACGTTGTGGTCTGGGCCTAGGCAAGGTATGCAATAAGAATGAAAAACCTTATGAGGTATTTGCTTCCCACAAGAAATACAATTGTTAACTTTTTCTGACATCGGTCTGAGGCAAGAAAAGTTTCCCCAACGGGGTACTTAGTTTTATAGAAGACTTCGGTCTGAAATTCGAATTCGAAAATCTCAGGAGTCGGCCGACCTGCACTTGCGAACTGCTTCTGCTTCGGGCACCGCGAGGCAAGAAAGACTGAAGAAACTGGCGTTGGTTGCACTACTTATACCCCTGGCGCACTGACGTCAGGGAAGAGGCGACAGCAACCGATGCCAGACCAAGACTTTGGAATTCCGGACGACTGCGGGACCGCCTGACGACAGGATAACCCAAGTGTGATGACTGCAGCAGGGTAACACAATGAACATCCAGGACTGCAACAGTGAATATACTCTAACATCTACATTTATGGTAAGTATACACAAAGTACAGTTTTGTACCTACCATAAATGTAGATGTTCGAAGATCCACATTGCTGCAGTCCTTACATATGGGGTAGTCCGCTGTCCTCGGTCGGCCCAAATACCAAAGTATTAGGCTGACGTCGGTCACGGAGCTTAAAACTGACATCAGGACGTCAGGGTACAAAAGCGCATGACCGACGTCATTTCCTCAGTCTTTTCTTGCCCCAGATGTCAGAAGGCCCTAACAAGAAAGGCCAAACCTAACCAACCACCCGTGCACTAACCATATTTACACTATGTACAACACAAACCACACCACACCTTCAACAACAGAGGGGAAGGAGGGAGGGTAAATTGGACTGCAGCAATGTGGATCTTCGAACATCTACATTTATGGTAGGTACAAAACTGTACTATGTTCTTCATCTCACATTGCTGCAGTCCTTACATATGGGTAGAATCCCAAAGCAGAGGTAAGGGAGGATGGCAAAACTATAAGGAATTAGGAGCTGCCAACATGCCTTGCAAAATTGCAGTTGCAAATCCAGCCCTAGATTTAGAGTAAAGTGGAAGGTGGTAATGCTTAGAGAAAGTATGCACTGAACTCCAAGTAGCTGCTTCCAAAATATCTTTAGTAGCCACCCCCCTTAAAAAGGCTGTAGAAGTGGCAGTAGCCCTAGTGGAATGAGGCCTAATCCCAGCTGGAATCGCCTTACCATGATGGGAATAACAGAAAGCAATACAAAACCCAATCCACTTAGAAATAGTTTGTTTTGAAACAGGTTTGCCCTGAGAACCCAAAGCAAAAGAAACAAACAACTGCTGAGACTGCCTGAACCCTTTAGTTCTGCTCAAATAATATCGCAACTGTCTGTGTATATCCAAAGTGTGCAAAATCCTTTCCCCTTTATTTTGGGGGTTTGCATAAAAAGTAGGCAAATGAATAGTTTGGTTTAAAGCCACACTAGAAACCACTTTAGGCATAAAAGAAGGGTTAGTACGCAAAGACACCCTGTCCTTGTGGAAAATTAAGAAAGGCTCAACTGCCATAAGGGCCTGTAATTCAGAAACCCTTCTCGCAGAGGTAATGGCCAACTAAAAAGCAGTCTTCCAAGATAAATATTTCAACTCTGCTGATGCTGCAGGCTCAAAAGGTTGTAGAGTGAGTTTCTCCAACACAAAATTGAGATCCCAAGCAGGAGTAGGAGCTCTACGTGGGGTCTTATATTTTTGCCCCTCTAAGGAATTGCTTAAACAAAGGCTGAGAAAATAATGGTGGGTCACAGTCATAGTGAGCAGAAATTGCTGCAGCATGAACCTTTATAGAGGAGAAGGACAAACCTTTGTCCAATAACTCAGTAAGGTATTGAAGCGCAACACTTAAATTAGGTTTAGAAACATCAAAATCCTTTGCAGTACTCCAAAATAAAAATCTCCTCCATTTATCTGCGTAAACCTTCCTTGTACTAGGCCTTCTGGCCTCCAAAATAACATTCAAAACTTGTTGTGGAAGCTGAGACCCTCCAGGGTTTAAAACAGAATATGCCAGGCTGTCAGATGTAGAGAATGAAGTTTGACATTGAGTAAATGACTGTTCTCCTGAGACAGCAGGTGAGGAATCGAAGGCAAAGGCCATGGAGGCTCCTGTACCAGACTTCTCAGTAATGGGTACCAGTGCTGTCGAGGCCAATCTGGAGCTATTAAAATCATGTTTGTCTTGTCCTGTCTGACCTTCAGCAGTACCTTTGGGAGGAGAGGCAGAGATGGAAAGGCATACACGTGAAGATTGCTCCAACTGAATGAGAGAGCATCCACTTTCCAAGCCGAGGGATGAAACCTTTTTGTGCAAAACTTTGGCAGCTGGTAATTTAGTGGAGAAGCGAACAGATCTATGTCTGGAGTTCCCCATAACACTGTCAATCTCTGAAATACATGAGGATCCAATTTCCACTCGTGGGGATCCATAATTTGTCTGCTCAACACATCTGCTAAGGAGTTCTGTGCTCCTGGCAGAAACCTTGCCTGAAGATTTAGCTGTAAACTGAGAGCAGTCTCCCACAAAATCATTGCTCGTCTGCATAGAGGATAAGAATGCGTTCCCCCTTGCTTGTTGATGTACCACATGACAGTTGTGTTGTCTGTTTGAATCAACACCTGCCCTGGAAGAAGTAAATCCTTGAAAGCTATCAATGCAAATTGGACTGCTAACATCTCCTTCAAGTTGATATGTAGATGTTGAAGTCTGGCAGGCCATGTGTCTTGTACCCATTTTCCATGTAGATGAGCTCCCCAAGCTTTGTCTGAGGCATCTGTCGTTAAAATCTGACTCGCCTCTGGCCGGGTCACAGAGAGTCCCTTGTTTAGGTGACATTCCTGAGCCCACCACAAAAATTCCTTTTGAATGCAAGGTATTATTTGAATGACAGTGTCCAAATCTTGGCAGTGCTGTGTCCATACATTCTTGAGATACCATTGTAGCTTCCTCATATGCAGTTTGGCATTGGGAAGTACCAGAATACAAGATGCCATGAACCCCAAGGCTTGAAGGACTGTCCTTGCAGTCAGCCTGGACTGATGAGACAACTGATGGAAGTAAAGAGAAAGATTCTTTTGTTTGTCCGGGGTCAAAAGGCCATCTGGGATGCTGTATTCAGTCTCACACCCAGAAAGCACATGTCCTGAGAGGGTACTAGACTGGACTTTATTTCGTTCACAGAATACCCCAGGCATCTTAACACTGCCATCACATACTGTAAATGATGAAGAAGTTCGTCCTTTCCTTGGGCCAGTATCAGGCAATCGTCCAAATATGGATAGATCTGTATTCCTCTTAGCCTGAAAAAAGCTACCACTGGAGCCAGAACCTTCGTGAACTCTCTGGGCGCAGTAGATAAGCCAAAGGGCAATGCAGAGAACTGATAATGTGAAGTCCCAGCCAAAACGCAGATACTTCCTGCAACTGGGCCTGATAGGAACATGAAGGTAAGCCTCCTTGAGATCCAGGGTCACCATCCAGTGATCTTTGCCCAGCAGAGGTAAAAGCTGTTGTAACGTTAACATTTTGAACTTGGGAATGTCCAGATATGTGTTGAGGATGGATAAATCCAAAATTGGTCTCCACGTGTTTCCTTTCTTTGGTACTAGAAACAGGCGAGAATAAAATCCTAGGCCCACTTCTGGCAGAGGAACCGGTTGTACGGCCCCTATTTGAAGTAGTAGAGAAATTTGTTTGCGAGCCTCTAGTCTTTGCTGAGGAGGAACGTCCGGCATGCCTTTGAAAGGAGGCAAGGTATGGAAATAAAACTTGTAACCCTGGTGTATGATATCCAATACCCATTTGTCTTGGGTAACCAACATCCAATTTTCCTTGAAGAGTGCTAACCTTCCTCCCAAAGGTGCTGCCAGGCAAGAAGGATCTGGCAGCTGAAAAAGTAGGTCATTGGGCCTGTTTACGAAAGGACTGGCCCCTGCCCTCACCCGAAGATTGTGCAGGGGAACTCCCTGTTCTAGGCCTGAAAGAACTCTGAGCTCTGCCCCTACCACGCCTAGATCTACCCCTAGACTGAGAATCATAAGAAGGATACGTCCACCCCTTAGCAGGCCAATTCCTACTAAACTTCGGAGGCTGAACTTGCAAAAAAATCTTTAACAGTCTGCATAGACTTAGCCTTGTCTTCCATTTTCTTCAAGACGGACTCCACAGGTGAACCAAACAACACATCAGACTGCAAAGGAGCATCCAAAATCCTTGTCTTAACATGGTCAGATAAATTCTGATCCTTCAACCAGGCGTGCCTGCGAAGAACTGAGCCAGTGGCAGCCACCCTAGACGAGGCCTGCACAGCATCAAAACCACACTGTAATGAATGCTTACCCACCTGTTCAGATACATGCACCAAATCTTGCAATTCTTTACACTCAATGCCTTCCGACAGAGCATCCACCTTAGACTTCAATTGATAAAGAAGAAAGTTTTGATATTTCAACATATGAAACTGGCAATTCAGAGCCCTCATAGCTAAGGTAGAAGATGTATAGACCTTCTTTCCCCATCTATCCAAAGCTCTGGCTTCTTTATCTAGAGGAACCGGATTTTTTTACAATAGAGGCCTTGACACCCTTAGGTCCTTGACTAATAGTTTCTGGGTCCGCCCTAGGACTCTTATAAAGATATTTGTGAGCCTCAGGCACCCTGTAATACCTATCCGTCTTAACAGGAGCAGGCGGCAGAGAATCAGGATTAAGTGAAGCCTCTGAAAACACATCTTCCACAACATCCAGAACAGGGGGTATAGCCAAAGGCCTATGCTGGGGTAATAGCAAAAACTCCCTAAGCCTTTTCCTAGAATCAGAGAAGTCCTGACCTTCCCACTTAAAATGTTCCCTCATAGAATGAAGTGTCTCTGAAAAAGAAAAATCCTCTGGAGGAGAAGCAGAAGGAGTAGAATCATCTGCATCAGAATCAGAATAAGGAGAGTACTCCTGCAAGTCTTCAGCCGAAGACTCTGAAACATCCGAAGCCTGTTCAAAACTTCCCAACTCTGGTTCCACCCTAGGCCTCTTATCAGGAGGGGGCATAGAACCTCTAATCAGAGTAATCAAATCTTCTGCCATTTTAAGCATGTGCTTCTTAGGCACAGACCCTGCCGAACTAGGAGTGACCCCAACAGGAGCTAAAACTGGCCTGCCTCTGGGAGAAGCCTTGGAAACCGAAGGAGAAGGCCTAACCACCCTAGTAAGGGAGGGGAGTACAGTAACTTGAGAAGCCCCTTCAGCCTGACCTGCCTCCTGAGAGACTACCTCCTGCAAAATCAAAGTCTCCCCCTGAGACTCCAGAGAAGTCTCCGTCGGAACCACCGGTTCCACTGAAGCCTCTAAAGAACCGGCGTCCGGAACGGACGACTCATCTTGCCTGGGTTTAACTGCTTTGTCTTTGCGCTTCAAGAGAAGCGGGCGCCGGAGAATCCGACGGCATATTATAATTGCACCGCTTCCCAAAGACCAGCCTAGCACAATCTAACCTTCGCTTATAGTGCGTTTATTGAACCTAGCACAAAAGCGACACCCAACAACGTCGTGCTCAGGCCCCAAACAAGGAATACACAAAGAATGATAATCCCTATGCGGTATCTGTTTCCCACAAGAAATACAGTTATTCACTTTTTCTGACATCCGGTAAAACACTGAGGCAAGAAAAAAACCAAAATAATCCCCAACGGGGTACTTAGCCAACTTGGATTTGGTCTGAAACTCCTCTTTATCTTTGCGTTTTTTGGGGGTAGTCGGAGGATCCGACGGCATAATGTACGCAAAATCAGAACCGAAAAACTGTTCTGCAAACTCCGACCGACGCCTAAGCGTTCGTCGGTTGAAAGAGGCACAGGCCGAACAGGCTGCTACGTCGTGGGCTGGGCCTAAACAAGGCAGACAGTAAGAGTGGAAATCTTTATGAGGTATTTGTTTCCCACAGGTTAAACAATTGTTAACTTTTTCTGACATCGGCTGAGGCAAGAAAGAGTCCCCAACGGGGTACTTAGCTTTAGAAGTCTTCGAAGTAGTATTCGGTAGAAGTAATCTCTGGATCCGACCGACCGGCACTTGCGAACAGCTTCTGCTTCGCCACGGCAAGAAAGACTGAGGAAAATGGCGCCGGCTGATGCTTTTATACCGAAGACCAACAGAGATGACGCCGGGTGGAGTGCGACATCAGCGGCCGGACCCGGACTTTGGAATCCGGCCGACTGCAGGGCTGCCTGACGACAGGACAACCCACTTGTTATGACTGCAGATGCATCCATGAAGGACATCATCTGTACTATGTTCTTCATGTTTCACTGTTGCAGTCATCACATTTGGGTAGATTCCCAAAGCTAAGGATGGGAGGAGGAATTTAGACTGCATTGGCAAAGCCAACTCTGGATTTAGAAAAAATTGGTAAATGGTAATGCTTGATGAAAGTATGTACAAAACATCAGGTAGCAGCTTCTAGGATGTCCCTGGTAGGTACACCTCTGAGAAAGGCTGCAGAGGTAGATGCAGCCCTGGTTGAATGGGGTCTAATCCCCCGTGGGATAGGTTTTCTATGGTGCTTATAGCAGAAATGAATGTAATGGCCTATCCATTTAGAAATGGTTTGCTTTTAAACAGCCTTCCCCTCTGCCCCTGCAGCAAATGCCACCAGCAGTTGTTCAGATTTCCTTTGAGGTTTAGTCCTGTTCATGTAAAATCTAAGTTGTCTGTGCACATCTAAGGAGTACAGTATCCATTCCCCTTTGTTCTGTGGATTAGAAAAAAGGTTGACAAATGAATGGACTGGTTAAGAGCCACAGTGGACACCACCTTGGGCATGAAGGAGGGATTGGTCCCGAGGGACACCCTGTCCGCAAGAAAGATGATGAAAGGCTCCACTGCCATAAGGGCCTGTAGTTCAGATACCCTTCTTGCTGAAGTAATTGCTAAAAGGAAGGCTGTTTTCCAAGAAAGAAATTTTAACTCTGCACTTGCAGCTGGCTCAAAAGGAGGAAGAGTCAGTTTTTCCAAAACAAAGTTAAGGTCCCAGGCTGGAGTTGGGGCTCTCCTAGGTGCTCTTAAGTTTTTGACCCCTCTGAGGAACTGCTTGAGCAGTGGATGAGAGAAGAGGGGTGGTTCTGTGTTGTAATGAGCTGAAATGGCGGAGGCAAGAATTTTGATGGAGGAAAAGGAGAGGCCCTTGTGAAGCATCTCAGTTAAGTATTGAAGAATCTGAGGTAAATTGGGCGCTGCTGTGCCCATCGCTTGAGTTTGGTTCCAGGCACAGAATCTTTTCCATTTTTCAGCATAAGATTTTCTAGTACTAGGCCTCCTTGCCTCCAAAATAACAGCCAACACTTGTTTACTGAGGGATGGCAACAGAAAGATTAGGTAATTAGCCAGGCTGCCAGGTTCATGGTTTGAAGCTGAGGTTGCAGAATCTGGCTCTCCTGTTGTGACAGCAGGGTAGGTGACTGAGGCATGTGCCATGGAGCCAGCAGTTATAAACTGCACAAGAGGGGGTACCCAGTGTTGGCCTGGCCAGTCTGGTGCAATCAGTATCGTCCTTGGTCTGTCCTGTTTGATCTTTAGTACTTTGGAGAGTGGAGACAGAGGAGGAAAGGCAGCTGAAGGACAGAGCATCCACTTTCCAAGCTTGTGTGTGGGGAGTCCTTGTGCAGAATTTGTCCAATTGGTAGTTCTTGGGGGAGGCAAACAGGTCTATATCTGGGCTCCCCCATTTGTTTATCAACATGTTGAAAATATTTGGTTCCAGTTTTCACTCGTGTGGGTCCATGCGATTTCTGCTGAGTGTGTCTGCCAGTGTATTTAGTTTTCCTGGCAGGAATTGAGCCTGTAGATGCACTTGGTAGCTTAAGGCTGTATTCCACAGAGCCATGGTTAGTCTGCAGAGGGGGTAAGAATGGGTATCCCCTTGCTTGTTTAGGTACCACATAACAGTGGTGGTGTCCGTCCTTACCATTAATTGTCCTGGAAGAATGTGATCCTTGAAGGCTGTCAGAGCATTCTGTACAGCTAACATTTCTTTTTGATTGATATGCAGGTGCATTTGGCTTGGGTTCCATTTGCCCTGAATGCACTTCCCTGCCAGATGAGCCCCCCATGCATAGTCTGATGTGTCTGTTGTTAGGGTTTGGGCAGCAGGGGGTAGAGTGAATGGTAGTCCCTTATTTTGGTGGCATTCCTCTGCCCACCAAAGGAACTCTAACTGTAGGCAAGGTATGATAGGGATCATTGCTTCTAGATCCTGAGAATATTCACACCATAGGCTTTTTAGATACCATTGTAGTTTCCTCATATGCAGTCTTGCATATGGAATTAGCAGAATGCAGGAGGCCATGAACCCCAAGGCTTGCAGTATTTGCCTTGCAGATAGCAGGGTTTTGTGGCCATTAGTTTGAAGTAAGTTGTCAATTGAATTTGTTTCTCTGGCGTGAGAAAAGCCATCTGGGAATATAATTTGTTGACAGGGTACCAGATGTGATTTATTTTCGTGTATGGTGTACCCCAGACAAGTTAGCATGTTTTGTACAAATGCCAGGTGATTCAGAAGTATGTCCTGGCTTTCTCTCTGAATTAGACAATCGTCCAAGTATGGGTATATTTGGATATTTCTTTGCCTGCAAAATGCAATGACTGGAGCTAGGCATTTTGTGAATACCCTGGGCGCAGTAGATAAGCCAAAGGGCAGTGCAGAGAACTGATAATGCACGTAGCATGCTTTGAAGAGTAGGAATCTTCTGCAAGATTCCCTGATTGGAATGTGCAGGTAGGCTTCCTTTAAATCCAGTGCTGCCAACCAGGCATCTTTGCCTAGCATAGGATGTAACTGGTGAAGAGTTAGCATCTTGAATTTTGGAATCACCAAAAAGGTGTTTAATATAGAAAGGTCCAGGATAGGATGCCATGTGTTGTCTTTTCTGGGTACCAGGAAAAGTCTTGAGTAGAAACCTTGTCCCTTTTCCTCTTCTGGTACAGTTTGAATAGCCTTTAAACTTAAGAGTGAGAGTACTTGCTTTTGAGCCTCTGCTCACTGATTTGGGGTTAGATCTGGCCAACCGTTTGGGGTTGGTAACGTGTGGAATTGAAAACTGTATCCTTGGGAAACTATATTTAAAACCCATTTGTCCTGGGTAACGAGTTCCCAGTTTTTTGCCTGCAGAGCAACCTTTCCCACCAAAGGAGCAATCAGTTGAGAAGTGCTTGGAAGTTTTAAAGCTAAGTCAGTGAGACAGTTTACATAGGGGGAGTATTACTACTCCCTGATTTGAAAGTGGGAGCCCCCCACTGCTTAGCCCTGTGCGTACCCTGGGTCTGAAGCCTGGGTGTTCTGCTGGTTCTGGGTTTGGACTGAGAAGGCCTGGAAGAGGCAGAAAAAGACCAATTCTTAGAGGGCTAATGCCTACTAAATCTTGGAGGCTGTACATGTAGGAAATCTTTAACAGTTTGCATAGATTCAGCTTTTTCCTCCATCTGTTTAAGAACTTCTTCTGCTTTGTTGCCAAACAGGCGGTCCTGATTTAAGGGAGCATCCAGCAATTTAGCTTTAACATGATCTGGCTAAGACAGCTCCTTAAGCCAAGCATGCCTAAGTACAGACCCAGTGACAGCAGCCCTGCAAGATGCCTCTAGTGAATCAAAACCACACTGCAAAGTATGCTTTCCAACCTGTTCAGCAGAATGCAATAAATCCTGTAAATTCTTATTTTCAGCACAATCAGGAATCAACATAATTTAGTTGCAGAAGTGTATAGTTTCTTACCCCATATATCCAGCGCCCTGGAGTCTCTATCAGAGGGGGTAGGATTTTTGGCAGTAGTAGCCTTAATGCCCTTGGGTCCCTGTGAAATGGTATCAGGATCCACAGTAGGATTTTTAAAAAGGAACTTGGGAGAGTCAGTAACCCTGCAATATCTATCAGGTTTTCTGGGAACAGGAGGCAAAGAGTCAGGGGCCAAGCTATATTCAGAAAAGTCATCATCAACAATGTCCATTACAGGAGGGATAGCTAAAGGCCTGTGCTGGGGCAGGAGTAAGAAATCCCTAAGCCTCTTTTTAGAACCAGAGTAATCCTGGCTTTCCCAGTGAAAGTGCTCCCTAAGAGTATGGGGGGGGGGCAGAGGGAATAGAGTCCTCTGCATCAGAATCCTCATAGGTAGATGAGGGTAAATCCTGGTCATCAGAGAAAACAGAAATTTCAGAATCCTGGTCAGAAGTATCATAAGGAAATTCAGTCCTAGGTCTATTGGGGGGGGGGGGTTGGCTTCCCCTGATTAAAGTAATAAGGTCTTCAGCCACTCTTATCTGTGTTTTAGGCATAGAGGCCTGACCATGCAGTCTGGGTGTCAGTTTTCTAGGCATAGTTCGAGTTTTAGGCCTTGAAGAAGAAGATGGCATCATTTTAATATGCAAGTCAGTAGGCCTGAATACGCCCCTCAAAAGCCAGTGCCTGCACAGCGGCTCCGGACCCATCCAAGATAGAGACATCTGCAGGTTTCACAGTTGAAGCATCTCACGGCATTCCGGACTCGAATGGGCTTCAGTAGAGGCCTGTGAATCTGAAGTAGCGGGTATCAGGGGCTGCGAAAGCGCCTCACTGAGTACCAGTGAATTGGTGACTGGCTTAGGAGAAGCGTCGTTGGCAGCTTTGGACCTAGGCGGCCTGTCTCTGTCTTTATCTTTGCGTTTTTTTGGAATGTCGGTAGTCGGATGGCTTACCGAAGACATATCTGTATAATTGAACCGAGTACCAAAATATTTAGAATCGTAAGTATACAGACGACGAATATCTCGTTGCTTAAATAAGGCACAAAACGGACAGCGAGGTATGTCATGGTCAGGGCCTAGGCAAGGAATACAGTAAGAATGAAAATCTTTGTGAGGTATTTGCTTTCCACAAGAAATACAATTATTGACTTTTACTGACATTGGTTTAGAGCAAGAAAAAGTTTCCCCAACAGGGTACTTGGCTTTAGTTGAAGACTTCAGTTCTGAAACTCAAAAATGAAAATTTCAGGAGTCGGCCGACCGGCACTTGCGAACTGCTTCTGCTTCGGGCACCGCACGGCAAGAAAGACTGATGTAATGGTGTCGGCTGCATGCTTTATACCCCTGACTACCTGACGTCACAGAAGATGAGACAGCAACCGATGCAGGACCCAAGACTTTGATAATCAGTCCGACTGGGGGCTACTGCAAGCAGATAACCCAAATGTGATAACGGCAACAGTGAAACACGAAGAACATCTACATATACTAAGGCTCTTAAAAGCAAACTACCTAAACCATAAAGGCCTCCTAAATTTAACCTTAAAAACAAGTACTCTCAGCAATCTACAGACTTGCAAACACAGCACACTTAGCACCCACCATGAAATATATGAGTCGCACTGATTCAGTTCAAAAACCCATTAGGTACACCTCCATACAGTCCAATATCCTAGTCACAGTCGACTCTGTAGTGAGACAACAATGCTGCACCACTCCCCAGGCTGAGCAGGGAGGGGGTCACAGTCAGCTGCCTATCAGGTGCAACAAAGTACAGTTGTTTACACTTACCATAAATGCAAATGTTCTAGTGTATTCAATGTTGCAGTCATCACACTTGGGTTATCCTGCCAGGGGTAGCCCTCAGTCGGACCAATACCAGAGACTTATTATTTCTGCGTCGGTTGCTGTCGCTCCAGGACTGACGTCAGGTCGCCAGTGGTACAAAAACAGGCAGCCGACGCCATTACATCAGTTTCTCTTGCCCCAAATGTCAGGAGCCCCCAAATAGGGAGCTAGGTTATGGTGGAATAACACCACCAGTAGAAAGTAAATACCAAATATCACTGTAAGGAGTGAGGAAGAGAGAGAGAGACAAGGGGGATAGAGGGTGGAAGACCAGGACTGCAACAGTGAATACACTCAAACATCTATATTTATGGTAAGTGTACACAACTGTACTATGTTCTTTGTATTTCACTCTTGCAGTCATCACACTTGGGTTGATTCACAAAGCTGAAGAAACAGGTGGAGGCAGTCAGAAAGAGTTGGGATTGGCTAGAATGCCTTGCAGGACTGCGGTTGCAAAGCCTGCCCTGGATTTGGAAAAGACAGGCAGGTGGTAATGCTTGGTGAAGATGTGAACAGAACTCCATGTTGCAGCTTCCAGGATGTCCCTGGTAGGGTCCCCTCCGAGAAAAGCTGCAGAGGTGGCAGTTACCCTAGTGGAATGTGTTCTGACCCCTGTGGGGATAGTTTCCCATGGTGTTTGCAACAGAAATGGATAATTGTGCTATCCATTTGGAAATGGTTTGTCTTGATATGGCCTTGCCCTCTGCCCTTGCTGCAAAGCTGCCCAGTAACTGGTCAGATTTCCTAAAGGACTTAAGTCCTATCCAGGTAGAATCTGAGTTGCCTGTGCACATTTAAAGAGTGCAGGATCCTTTCCCCCTTATTTTCAGGTGTAGGGAAAAAGGTGGGCAAATGAATAGATTGTTTGAGAGCCACACTGGACACTACTTTAGGCATGAAAGTAGGGTTAGTCCTGAGGGAGACCCTGTCAGCATGGAAAATGATGAAGGGTTCCACAGCCATGAGTGCTTGTAGCTCAGACACTCTTCTAGCTGAAGTGATAGCCAGAAGCAAGGCTGTTTTCCAAGAGAGGAATTTTAACTCAGCTAAAGCTGCAGGCTCAAGGGGGGGGGGGGAGCTTTTCCAACAAAAGGTTAAGGTCCCAAGCAGGGGTAGGGGCTCTTTTGGGTGGCCTTACGTTGTTAGCCCCTCTAAAGAACTGATTGGTGAGGGTGTGTGAAAATAGAGGTGGCTCTGTGCTGTAATGAGCAGAGATGGAACAGGCATGGATTTTAATAGAAGAGAAGTATAGGCCCCTGTGAAGCAGGTCTACTAGGTAATCCAGGATGAGAGGTAAGGAGGGCTGTACTGTTTCAGCTCCTTTATCCTGGATCTAGGAGCAATACCTTTTTCACTTGTCAGCATAGGATTTTGTAGTGCTGGGCCGTCTGGCTTCACGTGTAATGTCCAGTAGTTGCTTACTTAGGCTGGCCACTGGAGGACAGTGGTCAAAGAATAAGCCAGGCTGCCAGGTTCATGGTCTGCAATTGTGGATGCAAGAACTCTTCCTTTTGCTGTGTGAGGACAGCTGGAATCTGAGGGAGGTGCCATGGAGCCAACGGTGACAGCCTGCACAATAGTGGGTACCAGTGTTGGCCTGGCCAGTTTGGGGCAATCAGGATTGCCCTTGGTCTTTCCTCCCTTATTTTGAGTAACACCCTTGAAAGAAAAGGTAGAGGGGGAAATGCATAGATCGACAGGTTTACCCATTGGAAGGACAGGGCATCCACTTTCCAGGCCTTGCTGTGAGGTTCCCGGGTGCAGAATTTGCTGATCTGGTAGTTGTTGTGGGAGGTAAATTGGTCCACCTTCTGGATATCCCATTTCTTGGTTAAGAGGCTGAAGGTGCTGTGGCTTAATTGCCACTCGTGCGGGTCTAGGAGATTTCTGCTTAAGTTGTCTGCCAGAGAATTTTGGTTGCCTGGCCGGAATTGTGCTAGCAGGTAAATCTGCATGGCTGAAGCCGTGTGCCAAAGTGCCATGGCTAGCCTGCATAGCGGGTTCCTCCCTGCTTGTTGATGTACCACATCCCAGTGGTGCTGTCTGTTTTAATTAGTAGAGGCCCCAGAGAGAGTAGGGGTCTGAAAGCCCATCAGAGCGTGCTGAACAGCTAGCATCTCTTTTTGACTGATGTGCATATGAACTTTGATTTGGGCTCCAGTGGCCCTGAATGCACCTGCTGTCCAGATGTTCACCCCAGGCATAGTCTGATGCATCTGTGGTTAGGGTCTGTGTAGCATGGGGTTGTGAAAAGGGAAGTCCCTTGTTGTGGTTGCATGCTGCTGCCCACCAAAGAAAATCTTACCTTAGACAAGGTATCATAGATATAATAGTTTCCAGGTCCTGAGAATGTTGACACCAAAGGCTTTTTAAGTACCACTGAAGTTTCCTCATATGCAGTCTGGCATATGGAATTAGTGGAATGCAGGAGGCCATGAACCCTAGGAGCTTGCAGGACTTTCCTTGTGGATAACTGAGTTCTGCTGGCCAGATGAGAGAAATAGCCTGTCAGGCGGGCTTGTTTTTCTGGAGTAAGGAATGCCATCTGGGATACTGTGTCCAGGCTTGCTCCCAGGAATACAATTTTCTGACTGGGGACTAGTTTAGACTTCTTTTCATTTATTGTGTACCCCCAGTGAGGTCAGTAGATTTTTTACAAATGTCAATTGCTCTACCAGTTTTTCCCGACTGTCTGCCTGAATCAGGCGGTCGTCCAAGTAGGGGTAAATTTGAATATTTCTTTGTCTGCAAAAAGCAATGGCTGGAGCCAGACATTTGGTGAAAACTCTGCGAGCAGTGGATAAGCCAAAGGGAAGCACAGCAAACTGATAATGCATAGATCCTGCCCTGAAATGTAGATATTTCCTGCAAGAGTCTCTGATTGGGATGTGCAGATAGGCCTCTTTTAGGTCGAGTGGCTAACCAGGCATCTTTGGATAGCATAGGAAGAAGCTGCTGGAGGGTGAGCATTTTGAATTTTGGTACCACCAGGAAGGTGTTTAGAATGGACAAATCTAGGATTGGGTGCCAGGTGCCCTCTTTTCTGTGTACCAGGAAAAGTCTGGAATAGAAACCTTGGCCTATCTGGTCTGCAGGAACAGGCTGAATTGCCCTCAAGGAGAGCAGGGAATGAACTTGGTTTTGTGCCTCTGCCCACTGGTTTGAAAGAAGATCTGGGAACCCTTTTGGTGTTGGCAGTGTATGGAAATAAAATGTGTACCCCTGGGACACTATGTCAAGGACCCATCGATCGTTGATGATGGAGGGCCAATTTTTTGCATGGGAGGCAAGTTTTCCTCCTAGGGGCACAAGCAGGTGGGCAGAGGTAAGAGGTGGAGTTGAAAAGTCATTATGAATTCTTTCCATAAGGGGGTGGCTTAGCACTCCCTGTTTTAGAAGTGGAGGTTTTCCATTGCTTAGATCTCTGCAAACTCTGAGACAGTTGTCTGGGGGGGTCTGCTTCTCCTAGATCTAGTCTGAGATGGCCTTGAGGGGGCTGGAAAGGACCAATGTTTTGAGGGCAATGCCTACTGAATCTTGGAGGCTGGACTCGCAAAAAATCTTTAACTGTCTGCCTAGACTTAGTTTTTTCCTCCATCTTTTTTAGAACCTCTTCTGCCTTGGTGCCAAACAGATTGTCTTTTTTCAGTGGTGCGTCCAATAATTTTGATTTGACATGGTCTAGCAAGGTCTGTTCCTTAAGCCAAGCATGCCTTCTAAGTACAGAACCTGTGATGCTTCTAGGGCGTCAAACCCACATTGTAGGGTATGCTTACTAACTTGGCTTGTAGAATGCATAAGCTCCTGCAATTCTCTATTTTCTGCACAGTCACCGAAGGTAGATAGCTTTTGTTTAATAAGTTCCATAGTATGTTGCTGGTATTTCAGCATGTGGAACTGACAATTTAATGCTCTAATGGCAAGAGTTGCAGAGGTGTACACTTTTTTACCCCATCTATCTAAAGCTCGGGAATCCCTGTCCGAGGGGGTGGGATTCTTAGCCGTGGGTGCTTTTATTCCCTTACGTCCTTGGGAGATGACCTCTGGGTCAGAAGTAGGATTTTTGAAAATAAATTTGTGAGAGTCAGGGACTCTGTAGTACCTGTCAGGTTTCCTGGGAGCAGGAGGTAGAGTATCTGGAGTTAGACTGGATTCCATAAAAACATCATCCACAACATCCAGAACAGGAGGAATAGCTAAGGGTCTATGCTGTGGTAAATCTAAAAATTCCCCGAGTCTCTTTTTGGACTGAGGATAATCCTGGCATTCCCAATGGAAATGCTCTCTCAAGGTATGTAGGGTTTCACCAAAAGAAAAATCCTCTGGAGGAGAGGCAGAAGGAATGGATTCCTCTGCATCTGAATCCTCATAAGCAAATAAGGGCATGTCTTGATAATCAGAAACCTCAGAGTCGTCGGACTCCTGGTCAGATAAAGCTGCTGGGGACAAGTCTCTTTTTCTTTTAGCAGGGGTAGGCCGGCTTCCCCTAATCAGCATGATAAGGTCTTCCGCCATTTTAAGCATCTGAGATGGAGGCATGGAAGCAGGCGCTTGAGGTTGGGTTGTCATTTTTTTAGTCGTAGTTCATACTCTGGGCCTTAGAAACTCGGTAGTTTCAGAAAGAACTGAAGACGTGAAAGAAGCAGTCTGTCTGTGTCGAATAACGGTAATGCGAAGAACTTCCTCAGAAGCTGGTGCCTGCACAGCGGCTCTGGACCCAACCAAGGTAGAGGCATCTGCAGGTTAAGTAGTCAAAGAAGAGTCTCGCAGCATACCAGACTCCAAACGGGTCTCGGTAGCGGCCTGCGATCGAATCGGGTATCAGGGGCTGCAAAAGTGCTTCACTGAGAACTGGTGACTAGCTTAATGGAAGCATCGTTGGCAGTTTTGGACCTGTGCGGTCTGTCTCTGTCTTTATCTTTATGTTTTTTTTGGAAGATTGGTAGTCGGATTGCTTACCGAAGCCATTTTGGAATACAGAGATCAAGAGTAAAAGTATTTAGCTACGATAACGAGCCAACGACATATAGTTCGGGCGTTGAACAAAGCTCAAAACTGGCAACGAGGGACATCGTGGTCTGGGCCTAAACAGGTGACGCAGTAAGAATGGAAATCTCGGTGTGGCATTTGCTTTCCACAGGCGAGACAATTGTTAACTTTTTCTGACATTGCTTAGAGCAAGAAAAAAGGATCCCCAATGGGGTACTTAGCTTTAGAAGACTTCAACTTCAATTTCGGAAATGAAAACTCAGGTAGTGGCTGACCAGCACTCGTGCGAACTGCTTCTGCTTCGGGCTCCTTGGCAAGAAAGACTGAAGTAATGGCGTCGGCTGCCTGTTTTTATACCACTGTCGGCCTGACATCAGTCCTGGAGTGACAGTAACCGACGTAGAAATACTAAGCCTCTGGTATTTGGGCCAAATGACGGCTACCCCTGGCAGGATAACCCAAGTGTAATGACTGCAACAGTGAAACACGAAGAAAGTACAGTTTTGTACCTACCATAAATGTAGATGTCCGATAGGTATGCATCTGCAGTCCTAACATATGGGTTGTCCTGCCTCAGGCAGCCCTTCGGTCGGCCGGATTCCAAAGTCTGGGTCTGGCCTCGGCTGATGTCGCACTTCACCCGACGTCATAGCTGCTGTTTATTGGGTATAAAGGCATCAGCCAACGCCATTTTCCTCAGTGTTTCTTGCCCCAGATGCCAGGTGCCCTCTAGGAAGGCTAAATTTGGATAAATGCAAATAATTCCAAACAGTAGAGAGCAAACAATATAAAAATATATATATATACATATATACAAACAAATACACCATAATAGATTCCCCCAGCTAGCTAAAAGAGGGGTAAATACCCTAGGAATACCACAGAGGGGAAGGAGGGTGGGTAATCCTGACTGCAGATGCATACCTATCGGACATCTACATTTATGGTAGGTACAAAACTGTACTATGTCCTTCAAGGATGCATCTGCAGTCCTAACATATGGGTAGAATACCATAGCCAAACTGGGGGAGGAGGCACTAAGATAAAGATGGTGTAGTTAAGATCCCTTGCAACACAGCAGTTGCAAAACCTGCTCGGGATCTAGAATATAAGGGAAGATTATAATGCTTGGCAAATGTATGCATGGAGTTCCAAGTAGCAGCTTCTAAAATGTCTTTGGTAGCCACTCCTCGTAGGAAAGCTGTAGTGGTGGCTGTAGCTCTTGTGGAATGAGGTCTGATATTTTCAGGAGTTGTCTTTCCATGAAAAGAGTAGCAAAATCGAATGCAATTTCCTATCCATTTTGAGATTGTCTGTTTTGAAATTGCTTTTCCTTGCATTCCTGTTGCATATGCTACCAGAAGCTGGTCAGTTTTTCTGCTGGTCTTAGTTCTGTCCAGATAGTAGCGTAATTGTCTGTGCACATCCAAGGTATGTAGCAGTCTTTCCCCCCCGTTCTGTGGGTTGGGGAAGAATGTAGGTAAATGAATTGCTTGTTTCAATGATACTCTGGAGACCACTTTTGGCATAAAGGTAGGGTTAGTTCTCAGAGAGACTCTGTCCTGATGGAAGATAAGGAAGGGTTGTACTGCCATTAATGCCTGTAACTCAGATACCCTTCTTGCTGAAGTGATTGCTAGCAGGAAAGCAGTTTTCCAAGACAAGAACTGTAATTCTGCTGTTGCTGCTGGTTCAAAAGGGGGAAGTGTTAACTTTTCCAGCACAAAGTTGAGATCCCATGTAGGTAAAGGTGGTTTCCTTGGAGGTTTTACATTTTTGATTCCTCTCAAGAACTGCCTGAGTAGAGGATGAGAGAAGACAGGAGGATCCATGTTGTATTCTGCTGAAATTGCTGATGCATGAATCTTAATGGAGGAGTAAGACAGGCCATTGTGGAACAGTTCTGCTAAATATTCCAGGATGTGTGCTATGTTTGCCAATGAGACATTTTCTCCCTTTGCTGCACTCCAAATGAGGTATCTTTTCCACTTGGCTGAATAAGTCTTCCTTGTGGAAGGTCTGCGTGCCTCCAGGATAATGTCCTTAACCCTCTGGGATAAACCTGGGTTATTTTGTTTTATGCAATATTCCAAGCAGCTAGCTGCAGTGTTTTCAAGTTTGGATGTAGGATCTTGTAGTTGTCCTGTGTTAGAAGTAAGGGACATAGAGGTAGAGGCCATGCGTGTCCGAGACATGCTTCTCAGTAGCGGTACCAATGTTGCCTCGGCCAGTCTGGAGCTATCAGGATTGCCTTGGCTGATCCTCTCTGATCTTCAGTAGAACTTTGTACATCAAGGGAAGAGGTGGAAATGCATATGCTGTCAGGTTTTTCCAGCTGAAGGAAAGGGAGTCCACCCTCCAAGCAAGTGGGTGGTACGCTCTTGTGCAGAATTTCTTCAATTGGTGGTTGTGTGGGGAGGCGAACAGGTCTATCTCTGGTAGTCCCCATTTCTTTGTTATGGCTTTGAAGATATCTGGATGCAGCATCCATTTGTGAGCATCCGTGGTAGTTCTGCTTAAGGTGTCTGCTAGAGAATTTTCTTTTCCTGGTACAAATCTGGCCTGAAGTTGAATGTTGAGATTCAGGGCCACATTCCACAGATCCATTGCCATCCGGCATAGAGGATATGAATGTGTACCTCCCTGTTTGTTGATGTACCACATGACTGTGGTATTGTCGGTCCTTATCAGCAGATGACCCTGTTGAAGGAGTGGTCTGAATGCCTGGATCGCATGTTTCACTGCCAGCATCTCCTTCAGATTTATGTGTAGATTCAGCTGGTCTTGGGGTCCATAGGCCTTGAATACACTTGTCCACCATGTGTGCCCCCCATCCTAGGTCTGAGGCGTCCGTGGTGATGGTCTGGCTTGGATGAGGTTTGTGGAAAGGCAAGCCTCTGTTCCACTGACAGGCCTGAGCCCACCACAGGAATTCTTGCTTCAGGCATGGAATTATTGGAATCTGGGCTTCTAGACTGTGCTTGTGTTGAGACCATACATTCCTTAGGTACCATTGTAGCTTTCTCATATGCAGCCTGGCATGTGGAACCAATATTATGCATGATGCCATGTAGCCCAGGGCTTGCAAGACTTTCCTTGCAGTAAGCCGAGTTTGTGTTGTTAATGTCATGAAGTAGGCTGGTAGTTGCTTTTGTTTTTCTTCTGTGAGAAAAGCCATCTGAGTTGATGTATCCAGTTCTGCACCCAAGAATGTTATCCTTTGGGATGGTACTAGTCTTGACTTTTACATGTTGACTGTGTATCCCAAGGCTTGCAACAGTTGTATGACATTTTCCAAATCTTTTGTTAATTTTGCCTTCTTGTCCGCTTGTATTAGGCAGTCGTCCAGGTATGGGTAAATTTGAATTCCCTGAAGCCTGCAATGAGCAATTACTGATGCCAGGCATTTCGTGAATACTCTGGGCATAGTAGATAAGCCAAAAGGCAATGCTGAGAATTGATAATGCTCTGATCCTGCAAGAAATCTGAGGTGTCTTCTGCAATCTGGTCGTATAGGGACGTGCAGGTATGCCTCCTTGAGATTTAGAGTCACCAGCCAAGACTCCTTGCCCAGCATGGGAAGAAGCTGCTGGAGGGTCAGCATTTTGAATTTTGGAACAATGAGGTATGTGTTCAGTGCGGACAAGTCTAGAATAGGTCTCCATTGATTTTCTTTTCTTGGTACAAGGAAAAGCCTGGAGTAAAATCCTTGGCCTTGTTCCATAGGTGGTACCTCTTCTATAGCTCTCATCCTTAGTAAGTTGTTGACTTGTCTTAGAGCCGCCTGTTTTTGGCTTGGTGGTAGGTTTGGCATTCCTCTCTTTTTTGGTAGAGTGTGGAAGTGAAACCTGTAGCCCTTGTCTATTGTTTGTAAAGTCCATTTGTCTCCTGTAATGTAATGCCAGTTGTCGGAAAATAAGGCTAGCTTTCCGCCCAAGGGTGCTTCCAGTTGTTCCCTGGTAGGCGGAACTAGAGCCAAGTCATTGTGTCTGCCCTGTGGAAGTGGTTGTAGTTGAATCTGTGGCAGTATTTCTCTGGTTGGTAGGTTGCTACTGGCGCCCCTGTAGGCACCCCTAGATTGTCCTCTGCCTCTGGGCCTATTTCTGCCTCTTTGCGCTCTGGAGTTGTCTGGAAAGGACCAATTCTTCGAAGGCCAATTTTGGCTAAACCTCGGAGGTTGGACCTGTAAGAAATCCTTGACTGTTTGGACAGATTTTGCTTTTTCTTCCACCTTCTTTAGAACCTCCTGTGCAGGGGAGCCAAACAAACTTTGTTTCTCCATGGGAGCATCTAGGAGTTTTGACTTAACATGGTCTGGTAAGGATTGTTCTTTTAACCAGGCATGCCTTCGAATCACTGTTCCAGTCATAGCTGATCTAAAGGAAGCCTCCAGTGCATCATAGCCACATTTTAAGAAATGGTTACTGACCTGCTTGAGAGTTATGTACCAAATCCTGAAGGGACTTGCGGTCTAAAGGTTCAGGAGAAGACAGTTTTTTGTTTATCTGTTCTAACAAAAATTCCTGGTACTGAATCATGTGAAATTGACAGTTCAAGGCCCTGGCCGAAAGAGTAGCAGAAGTATAAACCTTTTTACCCCATCTCTCTAATGCTCTAGATTCCCTTTCAGAGGGAAGAGGGTTTTTGGCAGAGGCAGCTGCCACACCTTTAGGGCCCTGTGAAATGGTTTCAGGGTGTGCAACAGGAGCCTTATACAAATGGTAATGTGTGTCCGGGACCCTGTAATATCTGTCTGGCTTGGCAGGGGCCGGAGGAAGAGAATCAGGGACAGTACAGGCATCATTATATGCATCATCAACAACTGTTAGTACTGGCGGAATGGCTAAAGGCCTATGCTGTGGTAAGTGTAAAAAGGTCCTTAGCCTTTTCCTTGAATCTGAAAAATCCTGGCCCTGCCATTGGAAGCGTTCCCTTGTAGCATGCAAGGTTTCCCCAAAGGAAAATTCTTCAGGAGGAGAAGCAGAAGGAATGGAGTCTTCTGCATCAGAATCCTCATAAGGAGAATATGGGCCTTCGTGAGGGTCTGAAATGTCTGAGTCATCCGAGGAATAATCTGTAGAGACAGGTTCCGGCGGTTCAGTCCTAGGCCTCTTGTCTGGAGGGGGCTGAGAGGCCCTGTCTGGGTGAGGTTGGGATCCCCTGATCAAAGAAATGAGATCCTCAGCCAGGCTGAGCATTTGGGAACTAGAGGTAGGCCTATGTGAAGGAGTTTTAGCAGGTAAGGCCTTAGAAGATTTAGCTGCTTTAGCCCTGGCAAAAGCCTTGATAGACATAGAAGCAGGGGGTCTAGCAGCCCCACGTGCAGGGGTAGATATGTCTAAAGGAATAGTGTCTGACAAATCCTGGGTGCCTGCTTCTGTAGCAGTAAATTCAGTAGCAGATTCAGCCATGCTCTGTGAGGCCTCGGCTATCGGAGGCATGCTTTCGGCCGAAGGAAGGACCGGGGGCTCGGTTTCAGCCGAAACCGAGACACTCACGGTTGGCCTAACCGTGGTTTCAGCCGAAACCGCGGGCCGCGAGTGTCAGTCCTTTTCCTTGCGCTTTTTAGCTAATTGAGCAGTCGGAGTCTCCGACGGCATTTTGTATGCAAAAGCGGGACCAAAAAACTCCTCTGCAAACTCCGACCGACGTCTAAGTGTCCGTCGGTTGAAGGAAGCACAGGCTAGACAAGCTGATACGTCGTGGTCTGGGCCTAAGCAAGGAAGGCAGTAAGAGTGGAAATCCTTATGAGGTATTTGTTTCCCACAAGTTAAACAATTATTTACTTTGTCTGACATCGGCTGAGGCAAGAAAGAGTCCCCAACGGGGTACTTAGCTTTTTAGAAGTCTTCGGTAGTAGAAATCTCTGGATCTGACCGACCGGCACTTGCGAACAGCTTCTGCTTGGGCACCGCGGCAAGAAAGACTGAGGAAAATGGCGTCGGCTGATGCCTTTATACCCAATAAACAGCAGCTATGACATCGGGTGAAGTGCGACATCAGCAGAGGCCAGACCCAGACTTTGGAATCCGGCCGACCGAAGGGCTGCCTGAGGCAGGACAACCCATATGTTAGGACTGCAGATGCATCCTTGAAGGACATCATCTTGCCACATCAAAACTTCACTCAAGTCCCTGCACTACAACTACACATGTGATACAAACACTGTATATGAGGGTGTAAATGACTTGAGAGACACACATCCCTGGACTACATATGACAAGAGCCTTGACTGCACTATCAGACTCTCAGAATGTGTGTCAGAGGCAAATATGAACCTAGCCTTGAGCAGTAATTTAACATCAGCAAGAATGATGCCACTATTATGAAAAAAAAAAAAAATTAGCTTAGCTTCCGTTGTCATTCAAAAAGGGTACAATACACATCAGCCTGGGAAGAGATGGTACACAGACTTGGCTGGTTTAAAAGGGATAGCCTGCACCTCTTCCCCAAGGCTCCTATGTATTGACCAAAAGCTTTTCAACCACCATAGTGCCTTCTTATGCAATGTCAGACTTCTAGAGCTTCCAACATAATTAAACAGAATCCACACAGATTTAAGGTACTGCAGTTCAGTGTTAGGAACATAACCAAAAATTCCCAACCCTGCAGGCATACATATATATATATATATATATATATATATATATATATATATATACACACACATCAACATGGCTTGGGACTAATGGAAACACTCCATCAGTGCAAGGATTCAATGTATTTCACTCATACAGGCTTACTGCATTAGAGAAATGCATTATACATAATGTTACCTTGCCTTTTTTCTGAGATTAGATAAGAACCTGAACTCCTCAATGGCCAACTTACTATGAACAAAATCCCTTATTACATCAGAAGTAACCACAAGAGCTCATCTTTGGACTCCTTGGTCAATACTTCCTACCTAACAATTATGGAGTTCCTATGTATTACGCCAAATACCCTTTTCCTAGGAAAATTCAACTACATGTCCATAAACTGGAAGGCTTGCACATTATCAAACATGTATGCCTAGAGATTAATATACTTCATCAATATAAACTCTCTGGACTAGTTAGACTATACACCAACTAGGGGTAATATAATCCTGGACTTGGACTTTACCAACACGTGGCAGCTCTGCTTCCCACCAAATGTAACCTCCTCCCTGATTAGACCAAAGGTCAATCATATTTACTGTAAAACTGAAGTCTGAAGCATCATCCAATACCCTCAGTATTCCTAGAATATATCAGGGTTAATTTACTAAAATTAGAAGTTATGTACCTACAATAACGTTCCATGTTAGTTGTCTTCTCTCGCCTTCTTTCTTGCTGGATGGGTTCGGAGCCGATCCTCGGCTCCGACTCGGCACTTGCTTTAGCTTGAGAACTCCTTTTACCAGCTCGAGGCAACCCTATATCCCATGATGCAAGGCGGAACTACCTCAGATCTCGTTTGGTAGCTAACCTACCCTGCTAAGGACTAACCTAACATAATTAGGAAACAAGTTCATAAAAAGAGTCCTCATATGAAGGCTCAGGAGGAAAACAACCTGATGGGAACTCTTCAAGATCTGTCCAGGCCAGGGGTAGGAGGGAGGGCAAGAAAGAAGGCGAGAAGACAACTAACATGGAACGTTATGGTAGGTACATAACTTCTAAATGTTAAGTTGTCAATCTCGCCTTCATTCTTGCTGGATGGGACCGTCCCTAGCACCTGTATCCCGGGTGGCTCAATGGAACAGACTCTTGAGAACTGTGGAACCAAAACTGGCCCTATCTCTGGAGGCCAAGTCCAACTTGTAATGAGAGACAAAGGTATGAGGCGTGGCCCAAGTAGCTGCTGCACAAATAGTATCAATGGGTAGTCTATCCTGAAAGGCTGCAGAAGTGGATAGACTCCTGGTTGAGTGTGCTTTTGGTTTAGAAGATAGCTGCTTGCCTCTGAGAGAGTACACAAAGGAAATGGTGGAAGTCAACCATCTGGATAAGGTCACTTTAGAAACTGGAAGACCTATCCTGTTTTCTGCATAGGAGACAAATAATTGGTCCGATTTTCTGAATTGTTTAGTTCTATGCAAATAGTACCTGAGCTGACGATGGACATCCAAAAAATGAAGCTTCTGTTCAGCTCTGTCGGAATAGTTTGGGAAGAAGACTGGTAGATCTATAGATTGGTTAATATTGGTTTGAGACACAACTTTGGGGAGAAAGGAAGGGTTCGTTCTTAATGATACCCTGTCCTTTTGAAAAACCAAGTAAGGGGAACAAATGCAGAGAGCTTGAATCTCGGAAACCCTTCTTGCTGAAGTGACAGCCAGTAAGAATATAGTTTTCCAGGTCAATAACTTCAAAGAACATGAAGCAGACGGTTCGAAGGGAGGTAGTATCAAGGATGCCAACATTAAGTTTAGATCCCATTGCGGAGGAGGATGCTTCATAGGCGGCTTTAGGAGAAAAACTCCTCTCAGAAAGGCCTTGCATAATCTATGAGACATAATGTTATTGTCATGCAAGCCAACATGATACTTGGAAATAGCAGCCAGTTGTACTTTAACTGTAGATGAGGAGGATCCTGAATGAAAAACCTCCGCCAGGAAATCTAAAACAGAATGTACAGGAGCAGTAAAGGGATCAATATTCCTGGAATTTGCCCAAATAGAAAAACGTCGCCACTTGCTAACATAAACAGTCCTAGTGGACGACTTTAAGGAAGACACTAAGATGTCTCTGACGGAGTCAGAGATCATCGGAAGCCTGGCTAGGGAAGGAAGTGGAGCAACTAAGCAGTGAGGTTGAGAGAATGAATGGCCCGGTGCTGCTGACCCAACTGGTGGATCAAGAGATCCGGAACTGGGTCCAGATGCCAGGGCTGCACCAGAAGGTGACGATGCAGAGACGGAAACCAAATTTGTCGAGGCCAATAAGGGGCAATGAGAATCAACTTGGCTCTCAAAACGGTGGCTTTCTGAATGACTTGTGGAATCAAGGGAAAAGGAGGAAAAGCGTACAGAAGTCCCCGGGGCCAATCCTGGGTTAGAGAGTCTCTCAGGGGTTGGCCTGGAAGGGGAAAGAGGGTGAAATAATCAGGGCACTTGTTGTTTTGAGGAGTAGCAAAAAGATCGCAACAAGGAGTGCCCCACTGCAGAAAAATCTGATACACTACAGATTGATTGAGAGACCACTCGTGAGGCATCAGAATGGATCTGCTCAGCCTGTCCGCCAAGAGGTTGGACCTGCCGGGGATGTGCGTTGCTATCAGAAACCGATGAGAGGAGATTGCCCATTGCCAAAGTCTGAGAGCTTCTCGATACAACGGATAGGACCTGGTCCCGCCCTGCTTGTTGATGTACCAGACCACGGACATGTTGTCCATTTGTACTGCAATAGTCCCCGTGGGAAGAAAGTCGTTCAGGGCCTGCAACGTTAAAAGCACCGCTCTCATCTCCAGGACATTTATGTGCAGATGGTATTCTATGGGTTGCCACGTCCCGTGGACCATCCTGCCCTGATAATGCCCCCCCACCCGATCAGAGAGGCATCCGTAGTGACTGTGGCAACTGGAGGAGGGGAAACAAAAGGTCGGCCCTGATGAAGAAGAGGGGAAGATATCCACCAATTCAGATGAGTTCTGCACGACTGTGTGACTAAGATTTCGTGCCTCATCGGGAGACTGTGGTACGACCACTGCGTGAATAGCATCCACTGCAGAAGACGCATGTGGAAGCGAGCCAGTGGTAGTAGAACAATGGCCGCAGCCATAAGACCTAGAACCTTCAGTATAAATCTGGCTTTGACCTTGTTGCTCTGCAATAAAATCCGAACGAAATTTTTGGATGTCCAGAATTCTTTGATCTGTTAGTCTGGCTAACATTTTGACGGTGTTTAATTCTGCGCCTATAAAGGTGACAGATTGGCAAGGGGCAGCAGAGAAGATTTTTCGAAATTTACTGAAATTCCCAAACTCCTGCAAAGCTGTAGAGTGTAGTCTCTGGTCTGAAGAAGCTGACACCTGGTGGTGGCGGAGAGGAGCCAATCGTCCAAATAAGGAAACACCTGAAATCCTTGACGTCTCAGATGAGCTGTGACCACTGCCATGCATTTGGTGAACACTCTGGGGGCAGAAGTGAGGCCAAAGGGCAGGGCTCTGAATTGGTAATGACTGGTCCCTAGCCGAAAGCGGAGAAACCTTCTGGAGCGCCTGTGAATCTTTATGTGATAGTACGCGTCCTGAAGGTCTATAGAGCACATCCAGTTGTCCTTGCCCAGAAAGGGCAGAATGGACTGAAGCGTGACCATCCGGAATCTTGTCTTCTTGACAAATCTGTTTAGACTGCTCAGGTCTAATATTGGTCTCCAATCTCCCGTCCTTTTGGGGACCAAAAAGAATCTCGAGTAGACGCCGGATCCTACCTGGTCTGCCGGCACAGTCTGGACGGCTCTTTTTTCCAGGAGCTTTGAAACCTCCTGTTCTGCCAAATCTCTTTGACCGGGTGAGATGTCTGGAAGGGATTGTTGAGGTACGGGATACCTTTCGAAGGGGATTTTGTAACCCTCGGATATGATCGACTGTACCCACATATCTTGTGACAGGGATTGCCAGGCTACTGGGTACAGCGAAATCCTTCCCCCGACTGCCTCCAAGGGTGGACAGTCGGGCAACACCTCAGGGATGCTGAAAGGGCTTCTCAGGAAGAGACTCCCTGTTGCCCTGGTTCTGAGGACCCCCCTGCCTCTAGGGCGGCGTCTATTGTTGTTACCCCTCTGCCTCTGGGGTAAACTGACCACGTGTGTCCGGTGTAGCTCCTTGGGCTTTGGAACCACATCTTCCCCCCTTCTGACCCTTGGGATATGGTCTAGAAGGAGTGGAAAATGGACTCCAACGGCAGAAAGAGTTTTACCGTCCTGCTCACACCTGGTCAAGGTATCCTTCACCTGAGGTCGAACAAAGCCGAACCATCAAAGGGGTATTGGTGAAGGGCGCCTTAAAGGGGTCCACAAAATTACAAAGCCGCATCCAGGCTTGGCGTCTAAGAGCAACTCCTGTGCCTGCGGCCCTGCTCGCTCCATCGGCCGCATAGGATATGAGCCGCATGGAGGAGTTGGATAGGGAATTCAGGATTGCTAGCTGTGAGGCAATCTTTTCTTGAGCCCCAGCAGCAGAAGGATCCTGGACCACTTCACCCAGTTCCTTGAGAATATCTCTTTGAAGCCTGGTAAAGTGACAAAGGTAGTTCAGCGAACGCATAGCAAAGGTCGCTGAAGAAAATATCCGCTTTCCATACCTGTCCATGGTCCTAGAATCCTTGTTAGGAGGATGGACAGGTTCCTTCTTAGTGGCCGCCGCCACCACCATAGCATCCACAGAGACACCCTTGGAAAGAAACTGTTTGTCCGTAGGGGCCGTGATAAATTTGGATGGTCTCCTGGGGACAGGTTCCACAGAATCTGGAGCCGCCCACGCCTTCCGTGCCACTACCTGCATAAGTGGGTCGAAAGGCGGAGACACCCAGGAGGTGGAGGGTCGGGATCCAAAAGCCTCCAAGTATACCGACTCATCCTCGGAGGGATCAATGGATGGCCAATTCCCCCTCTGTTTGAGGAGCTCAAGGATGTCTGAAAAGGAGACATCCTCAGAGGGGGATCGTGGGGAACCCTCCGACTCTAAGTCGGTATCCGATGTAGTAGACTCGGGGGAGTCTGTGTGTTTCCTCTTACACGTCCTCTTCGAGGGGTTCACCTGCTGGATCAGGAGAAACTTCGGAAGAGGAGGAAATTCCCAATGGGAAACCTGGGCGATGGATCCCTGGGCCTGAGAGCAAGAGGCTGGCAAGAGGCGTCTACAGGCACTGAAGAGGGAGGAGCTAGAGGGATGGACCGTTGACCTGGCTCAGAGGCCAGGACACTCCTCATCACCTCAAAGGCTCCCCTCCCGGGAGGCCGGAATATCCCGATCCGAGGATACAGGAATTCCCGGCTCCACTGAGAGGAAGGCTCGAGGCCGATGTCGGTGCCGAGCTTACCAAAGCGAAGCCCGAGAGGGAGAGCGGGGTCGGACAAGGGTCCGATGCCACTAGCCCCCTCGGAGCAGACAAGGGAAACCCGACGACCGGATCCCTCCAAGGAAGGCCTCAAGGAGGAGATCGGAGCCGAGGACGACGGAGCCGAAGGATGTATCGGCTCCGGTGCCGAAACAGTCGCTGTCCCGAGAAGCTCCGGCTCCGAACTCTGGTGTGGAGTCGGAGGAGGAAGTTCAAGGGGTGAGACAATAGCCGAAGTGGGTTGAGACGGGCTATGGAGCATTTGGGCCAGTGCCTGCAACTTCAACAGCCTGCTTACCACCCTCTCTAAGTCGTGGTCAGACAGCCTGGAAGATCTCAAAGATCGGCTCCGATGGCTCCGCTCCGAAAAAAGAGGAGACCCGGGCCGAGTGGATACTCTACAGCAAGGGGACCGAGATCTCTTTCGGGACGAAGTCATCGGAGCCGAAGTCCCCTGAATTCCAGATGGAGCCGAAGGTTTCTCGGCTCCGATGCTGGATAAGGTGTCGGCTCCAGCCGGAGCCGACAAGGCCACAGTAGACAGGGTGTCGGAACCAGTCGGTGCCGAACCCACTACTTTCGAAGCAGATAGATCGGTTCCAGCGGGCCGATCTCTGCTCAACGGGAGCCGAGCCACAGGAGGAGGCTTGGATACTGAAGCCTGAGCCTTCGGTGGCTTAGAAGGTTTCCCAGACCCTGTTTTAGAGGGAGAACCTTCTGGCTTAAGTAAGCCACGGAGGATTAGCTTATTCCTCCGTTCCTGCAGGACTCTCTGGCTAAAAGAGTGACACAAAGCACAGGAGTCCTGCAGGTGCAAAGGCCCCAGGCAGTAAACACAAGAAGTGTGACCGTCTGTCAGAGACATTTTCTGACAGCACGAGTCACACTTCTTGAAGCCTGAGACCTTGCCTTCCTTAGACATTATCCTAAGAGGAAGTCACACACAAACCCCAACAAACACACACAATTAATCCCCTAACACACAACACACAGGTAGGGATTAACCAATGGGGTTTAGGCCTAACTAAACTTTTATACTAAAGGAAATAAAAAGTTTTGAAATATAAGGGAATAGGGTGGGCTGTAACACACTACAGACTATAAAAATGGAAACAAGGGGGAAATAAAACCCTAACTAAGCTTTTCTCTTTTGACAAGAAAATTACTTACCTCAGCTGGCAAAGGAGACCTCTTTCGCTAAGCGGCAAACGAGATCTGAGGTAGTTCCGCCTTGCATCATGGGATATAGGGTTGCCTCGAGCTGGTAAAAGGAGTTCTCAAGCTAAAGCAAGTGCCGAGTCGGAGCCGAGGATCGGCTCCGAACCCATCCAGCAAGAATGAAGGCGAGATTGACAACTTAACATTTGCAACTTTCAATTAAAATTGTCATAACCTGATTAAACTCAAATGCCCCTTCCACCTCGATGACCCCACTGTTTATGCAGACTCCTTTACTGCTAAATTCTATGCACATGTAAATAAATGTATAGATGCATCCACCCTCCTCTGAAAAAAATCCATCATAGATGCAATTATCTCCCCACAAAAATTAATAAAACAAACTGAAAAACAACCCCCTAAGGTGGAACCCTAACATAAACATGTTCCAGAAAAAAATAAACTCATTGCACTCAAAATAAATTGAACTCTCAAGAAGCCAAAAATGGTCTTGCTAACCTAAGCAAGGAAGTCTGGACCTGATGAAATCAACCAAAACCAAACAGGAGGTAAAACAGCCATCCAGGCAAAACCCGGCACTGTGCAGAGCTAACACTAAATATCACTTGCTTGGATCCAGAGAACAAATCCCATCTACTGTCTAACAAATTCAGCTCTAACTTCACCCCCTTCTTCTCTCCAAAATTCTCATATCAAATAACCACATATATATCCCCTCTCAGATCTCCTAAGAACAAGATCTCAGGGTACTAATCTAAGGCCATGAATACTACATTTAGGGGGCTGAATAACATATCAGGTTGCCTGCTAGTTAGCCAAACTTTTCAGACCCTCTACAGAGGCTATTCAGTACTAGGCTCAAAACAAATTCTGTGTCAGATGAATGTAGGACAGCATCAGTCATTCACTTGCACAAAGGTGGGGCTTCAAAACACCTGGTTAATTATAGACCCATAAGCTTGACCAGTCTCATATATAAGGCTACAGAAATGATCACTATGGAACTAATAAATACAGGTAACTTACAGACTCTTGACTCAACACAGTTTAGATTCACCAAAAGCAAGTCCTGCCCACTTAACCTGGTTGAGTTCTTCAAAAAAGTTACTGGGACAATAGATGAAGGAAAATCAATACATAATGCATATCTGCATCTTACAAACAAGTCTGACACCATCCCACACTCATGCATCACAGATAAACTCTCCCAGCTAAATGTTAACCATCTATGTAAATTGTTGGATAGCAAACTGGCTCCAAAATAAATAGCATCTGAGGGTGTGCAGCTCTACTTCTTCCAAAAGATATGTAACTGGCAGTGTGTCAGTGTTCATTCCTTGGGCCACTTCTCTTTCGCATTCTCGGAGGTCAAAGCTAATTTTAGGGGGTTTTGGTTGTCCAAGTTAGCATATGACTGCTACCTTGGTTATGTTGTAAACTCCCCAGAGGACACCAGGATCCTACAATAGGGTCTGTAGAAAACAAACAACTGGTGTGAAAACCATGGACAAACACTTAATGCCACAAAATATATAATCATATATTTGTCAAGCACAACTCCCCTTTTAACTATCACACTGACAATACCACTCTGAAACCGAGCGCCTGTAGTTAGATATCTAGGAACATATGTTGGCAATGAGCTGTCCTTTAATCACCACATATCCACTAGTGTAAGAAAATCCTTTTCCATTGCCCAACTTCTATAATACAATAGAGTAAAAACTTTCCCCAACAGTAGATGTTCTACAGATCACTGTTGCAGTATTCGTCACAAATAGGTTTTTGTCACCGATATCTAGCCAGAGTACTAAAAGGTTCACCTCCCAGAGGGTGTATGTGGGACATATGACCTCAGCTTGTGTACACTGGGTTATAATTCACAGATGTACATATGAGAACCTCAGACTTGTGTACACTGGGTTATAATTCACAGATGTACATATGAGAACCTCAGACTATTTTCAAGCCAGCAGGCTGAACTCCAGAAAGCATGTATGCATGTGTGTGATCCACAAGCAACAGAATAGCGGGGAAGAATGAAGAGAAGGAATAAGTAACAGTGATCAGTAGGACATTACTGTGAAATCATTGTTGCAGTATTCATCACAGATGGGTTATTTCCAAAGCTGAAGACAGGAGGATGGGGTGGGGGATGTCTAGCTAGAGTGAAGAGGAGGAACTGTCTAGGAGACCTGAAAGCCCTGATCTGACCAAGGCCATCCTACACCTGGAAAAGACATCAATGTTGTAGTGCTTGGTGAACATGTGCACAGAGGACCAACTGGCAGCTTCCAAGATTGACCTGGCATCAACCCCTTTGTGGAAAGCACCAGAAGATGCAACCACCTTGAGTGGAATGTGCTCTACAGTGGGAGGAGGACAGGGATGCAACCATGCTGTAAGTAGCAGAAAGAGATAACCTTGGATAGCCATGATGCAGTGGTATACTTTGAGACTGGCTGGCTCAGCTTGGACTCCACAAAAGAGCAGTTGATCGTTTTTCTGATCATCTTAGTTTTGTCCAAACAGAACCTCAGCTGCCTGTGAATGTCTAAAGAATGTTAAGACTATTTCCGCATTTTGAGGAGTGGGGAAGAAAGCAGGCAGGTGAATGGCTTGATTGAGGGACAGCCCATTCACAACCTTAGGCGCGAAAGAAGGACTGGTCCTAAGTGTTACCCTGTCTTTAAGGAAAATAAGCAAGGACAGAGTAGCCATGACGGCCTGGAGTTCTAACACCTTGTGATCAGAGGTTAGAGCAAGTAGTACAGTTTTTCATGTGCAAAATCATAAGAAAGTCGATGCAGCTGGTTCAAAAGGGGGTATAGTGAGTTTTTCCAGAACAAAATTAAGATCTCATGGTGGGATAAACTGGTTTCTGTGGAGGATTAAGGTGCAGGACTCCTTTCAGGAAGAGCTCTACCTCTGTCCTGGACATAACATGAGGGTCCAGAGGTAAACCAGCATTGACAGCTGACAAATGTGCTTTAGTAGATGAGTAAAATAAACCAAAATGCAGAAATTCACAAAGGTACTGAAGTATGACGGGAACTTCAGATAAGAGTGGTTTCAGTTTGTGTTTGTGGTACCAAATGGAGAATCTTACCTGGCTGTGTATGACTTCCTGGTATTGGGTTTCCTGGCCTCCTATAAAAACCTGCAGCACCTCATCTGAAAATAAGTGTCTTTTAAGGATCAGAAGACTATCATCTACAGAGCAGGAATGACAGAGATTAGGTTGGGATGCAAAAATCTGAACCTTCTGTTGGGTAATTAGGTCTGATAGTACTGGAATCTTCCAGTGGCTTCCCTCTGGCAGGTGGAAGAGGTTGGGAAAGCAGTACTGCCTTAGCCAGACGAGAGTATCCAAAGTGAAAAACCTATCAGAACTACAATTCAAATGTTTAATAAAATAATGGTAAGTGCTTCTTTTGGAGCAAACTGACCGTTAATTGTGGTGCATACTTCTCTAATAATTAGCCAGACAAGAGCCAGAAACAGCAGTTTTGCACTTTTTTTCTGAATTTTAGGAGGACTGTTGGAATAAGCGGCAGTGGAATGCAGGCATATAGGAACCTCCCTGCCCACTGGAAGTGGCATATGACTGCTTAAAAAAACATGTCTGTTCAGGGTCCATTTGCGGGGATCCACGAGGTCTCTGCTTAAAAAGTCTGCCAACACATTCTCCATTGAGGGTATGCAAGCTGCTGTAACAGTCATGTTCAATTGAGTGGACAACCTTCAAACCTACTGTGCCAACCTGCAAAAGGTGTAAGACACTGTGCCTCCTTGTTTATGCACCGCATCACTGTGGTATTGTGCGTGCACACCAGGAGAGTGCCTGGTTTCCAAAAGTGTGAGAAAAACTGCAGGACCTGCAGAATGGTCCTCAGTTTTTTCAGTTTGATATGTTCACGCAGGAGAGAGGGTGGCCATTTTCCCATGTACCTTATGGGAGCCCATCAAGGCCCCCCAAGCCCTGTGTGAGGCATCAGTGTGAAGACTTTGGTTGTGAGGGGCCAGGGTGGATGGAAGGCCCAAAATGAGAGGCACCTGTTTCTCCCACCAGAGAAACTCCTTCTTGGTGCAGGGTAATAGACAAATAAGGGTGTTCAAGAGATGGGAGTGTTGGGTCCAGACAGATTTCAGGTACCACTGAATTTTTCTTCTATGTAGTCTGGCCAGTGGGATCATTAGGATGGATGTAGCCATGAATCACAGGGCCCCTAGGATGTTCCTTGTAGTGCAGTGAGTCAACGAGCAGAGAGTTTGGAAAAAAATTAACAGGCTTTGGAATTTTTCCTGAGAAAGGGAGGCCTGCATTATGCTTATGTTTAACCTCCAACCAAGTCCTGAGTGGGAGTGAGATGAGATTTCTTGAAAATGGTGAATCCCAGGCTGGGTAAAAGATATACGATTAAGTGTAGGTGCTTGATGGGGGTTGTTTGTGGACTCAACAGGTTGTCCAATTCCATGAGTGTGACAGAAGGCTAACACAGATGCTAGGCACTTTGTGAAAACTCTGGGGCAGTAGAAAGACCAAAGGACAAAGCAGTAAATAGAAAATGAGAAGAACCTGAGGAATCTCCTGTAAAATGTATGGATGGTAATGTGAAGATAAGCATCTTCGAGATCGAGGCACACTGAGGAAGAATAAAGGGCAGAAGGGTGTGTAGAGAAAGCATTCTGAAGGTACTCATTTTCAGGAAGCTATTTAGCAGGGACAGGTCCAGGATGGGCCTCCATTGCACTTCCTTCCTTCCTTGGAACAAGAAAAATCTTTGAACAAAAAACTTTTCTTATTAAGGATGAAGGCAGTACTTCTATGTTGGCCTGTGTCAGCAAGTCCTGACCAATGGGACCAATCAAGGGAAACTGGTTGGGTGGAGTACTGGAAATCCCTTTCATGAAGGGAATGCTCTCCCAAAACACAGTGTAGCCTTCTCTGATGATGGTCAGAACCTACTTGTCCGTAGTTACCACCTCCCATAACTGAAATAAAAGACAGAGTCTTTTTGATATGGCAGGAGAGGGATGGTAGGGGAGGGGGAAAGAGGATAGTTACAAGGTTTTGCCCCTAAAGGGAGGCCTCACTGAATGGGAGTTTCTTTGAGGTTTGTCAGAAAATAGTTTCTATGTTTGTAGAAGGGCCTAGGAACATTCTTAACAAAGGAAGTGAATTTGAACGGGTAGTTTCTATCGTATCTAGGAACTGTAGAGAGGAGAATCTGCCGGCGGTCTTTCATGATCTTGCCTTGCTCTTGCAGAGTTTTGAAAAGATTGGTAGCTTATGGTCCAAACAAGAGGTCATTGTCCAAGGGTGAATCTGAGAGTTTGGATTTGAAATCTTCATGGATGAGCTGAGTCTGGAGCCATGCATACCATCTGATCAGTGAGGTAGTGGCAGCAGCCCTGGACATGGCGTCTACTGTATCATAACTGAATTTGATGTGTCTGCCTATCTGTGTAGCTTGAGACAAAAGGGCTTACCATCTGCTGTGGTTATGACATGACCTTATGCACAGATGAACACTGAAAGCAAGAAGAACAGAAGGCATCAAAATAAGGTTTGAGGACTGAGGGAACTAATAAAGAAGCTGGAGTACCCATCTCTAGAAGGCTGTAGTAATAGGATTTGCCTTGACTGCCATTCAGGTGTTTCATCGTGTTTTGAATGGTTTCTCCAGTGGAAAGTCAGGCAAAGACTCCCTTTATTCGAGGAGAACTGCACAGCAGAGTAGAGTTGAAGAGTAATCCACAGAATGATCAGAGTCTGGTTCAGGGTCCTATTCAGAGGAGGAAAAATCCAAGGCTTGCTTTTGTGGCGTAGCTTGAGATAGCTGTATTACAAAAGGAGGAGACTTCAGGGCCAAAACTGCTTTAAATAAGCCCTGGGAGAACTCTATCCCCTTCTTCTTCCCTGGCAAGAGTAGAGGACATCAGATGTTTGTTTTTTTGTTTCTTCTTTTTGAGGTGACATCCACCTGCATGAGCCTTGGAGGCATGGAACCTTGTCTCACTTCAATAAGTGTACCAGGAACCTCTTCCCATACAAGGATCTGAGGGATTCAGTGTGGGCCCTCCGAGATAAGATTCAGTTTGTCTGAGATATCCTCCATCTGCAAGGCCTCAGGGGCCATACATGCCTCCAATGGGGTCTCAGTAGTGAGTACCTGAGAGGTATCATGGATTTGACAACCTCAGCAGGTACTTCTGACTCAGAGGTGTTGGACTGAGAATCATCATGTTGGGATCCTAAGAGTCTGCCATCTTAGACTAAGCTAGGTGTTTCAATCGCTGGGTTTCAAAAAGGTATTACGCAAGGAAAGTCTCCATCTGTAGATACAAATAACTGACAAATGGAACAGGATTTGTACTAATGTTCTAGCCTAGGCAAAAAAGGCACATGGTGTACAAGTCCTTGTACAGAATTTGCCTACCACACTCGCACTTTCCCATCCTAGCTCATATCTAACAACTTTAAACCATTGCTCTAAGAAGGAAGAAGAGAAGTTTCCCCAACAGGGTACTTATCTGACAACAGAAAGTGAAGCTAATAGTACCAGCAACAAAACATGGACCAGTTCAACAGGTGCACGACCTGAATATGGGACGACAGCGAGATAGTCTGAGTATCTCGCTCATATGTCTGTCCTTTACAACACACACAAGTGGAAGTGATACATCCCACATACACCCTCAAGAAGGTAAAGCTTTGCTACATCAGTGACAAAAACCCATCTGTGATGAATACTGCAACAATGATTTCAGTCAGGACATCTAAAGGTGTGGCATCCAGACCTAAAAAAGTAAATGTTCCATTGCATTCAATACTATTAGGCTGATCATGGAGTATACTGCCCCTTTCAGTATGTACCTCTCCAAACACTTGTCACAATCAAATGACCACAATACTTTCTCACTAAAAAAAAATCATAAAAACTATGCAGACCATCTCAAAGCCTTATCCATCTTCTCACCAAACACATAGGCTATTGAGAGACAACTTCTACTTTCGTACACAGCCTCAACAGAACCTATTCTGTCAAAGCTATTACACATTCACAAATCCGACTGAGTCATACACATTGGCTCAAAGGACCTAAATCTTTTTTTGAAAAATGAATAGATCATGTTTGTGAGCTAGGTATCTATAACAGAGTATACCTCTCCTATGGAACACACTACACAAAGCAGAATACCTCCCCTACTCTGTTCAGTCTGGATAAATGATGGATAACTACTAGCCCTCATTTTTCCCCAATCCAGAAGGAACAGTGGTTTATCCTCACTGTCCCTCTTGGATCAGGGAAATGTAATTACCCTAACATATACTTATTCAGTTCATCTATGGATATTCACATTGCAAAATAAAAGGGCTAATAATTGCCCAAAAATGTAAGGTTAGGCTTGTAAAGATCCTCACAGATCAACAGTCCAGTAAGTACCTATGAATTTATCAGCTGGGCAATTAAAAAGGTCTACCAGTCTCTCGCCCACTCTGATTAACAATTTTCTAGTGTTAGGTCTCAGCTTTATTTTAAATTTTCAAGATTGAATAACAAGCCGGGGATGGAAAAAAATTTGCTTTGTTGCTGTATTAATAATGTTTGTCCACAGGAAGCTGAACAGGTGGAAGGGTTATGAAATGAATAAGCACAAAACAAGGCTGCAGCTATAGAGATTCAGTTCGGTGCTTAGGCAATGGAATAGAAAACAGAACATTGGAAACTGTACATTCAGATGAATAGCTAACAAATCCTGTTTTGTCATGTTCCAAAAATAAAGGAAAGACATGCTCATCTGCTCATGATCAGAAAGAGTATCAGTATACTACAGATGACAGACAAGACAGGACAGGAACAAGGTATTTTGGACTGGCCACCGGCATGTTAACAATACTTCCATGAGAAGTTGGTGAAAATTTGCGCCTAACTGTTGCTGATGTACCATATCAATGAAATACTCTCAGTACTGATCAAAGGGGGAAATTGCAGAAAACTGTCCTGGAATACCTCCCCGAGTTCATGCAACTGCCTTCACCTCCTTTGTTAACATAAAGAAATCTTTTCTTTGGAGACCAGCACCCTTTACTGATGCATTTCTAAAGTAGCTCTTCAAATATAACCTGAGTAATCTAAATAATGTTGAGAAGGTTGCTGAAACAGCAACAATCCTAATCACAAGTTGTGTGGGTTCTACTATCAAAGAAATTCATTCAGCTACATGAACACTGGAATTGTGGCCTCTAATGCAGTGGCAGCCTGACTCCAGATATCCTTTAATATCCATTGAGGCCTTCTTCCATGCATCTACACAATGTACCATCTGGACATAGAATTCAACACTTGAGAGTTCTGAAGTACTGTCTTATTGTAACTGCTGGCAATGGTATGTGTTTTGTAGATGAAAACTTCAATATCCTAAATCTCGCCCAGGGGGAGGAGAAATTTTTATCTCCGTAGTTCATAAAAAAGCACTTGGGAATGTTCCTCCTCTTTACTCGGATTATTTTCTTTCCTAGCTTTTATACTCTCGGACTTAAACATGGTTTCACTTCGATAAGTTCAGTTCTAACACACAAAATACAAATTCATCGAGAAAAATGTAGCTATATCTACATGTTGCAGGCTCTTTTTTTTTTGTTTGCAGAGGGAGTAAGACTTCTTGCATCATTCATGCTGATAACCACACACACACTGCCTCACTTAAATATACTAATTCCATGGTCATAGAACCCTCAGTGAAACAGAAACACAAAGTTGAAATATTAACTGCATTAACCGTGTGATCATGGTTAATGCAGTTAATATTTCAAATGCAGTTAATGAGTTGAAATATTAACTGCATTAACTGTGATCACAGTGTAAACTGAAGGAATAGAAAATGCATTCAGGGACCCAAACACATCTCAGTAATGTGATCTACTGCATCCATATGATGATCCCCACAGCTCTAATGGTCTCAAAGTGAGAACAGTAGTAACTCCTCCATTGTCTGCTCCTAACTTCTTCTCTTCCCCTCTAGACACAATTTAGGTGATTTTCTTCTAGTTTCATTCCAGCGGCATGATGTAACGTTTTCTGCATGACAAACATTTTACAGTACTCAACGTGCAGTCTGACAAGGGCTGAGAACAGTACAAGGATTTTCCCTTTGCTTTTAGATTCTGTCCCTGTCAGGACACACCATGGCATTCTATTTGTTGCTGACATAGCCCCCTTATTCTTCTCCTGATGGTCCAATCCTTTATCCTTTGCCTGCCTTGTCATCATCAGCTCCACTCTACTAGCTGGCATTTCACTACAGAGTTGTGCTCTATGTGCAGTACTTCACAGTAATTTGCATTCAACTTCAAATGTCACCTTTCTGCTCATTTGGTTAGTGTTTACAAGTTTTTCCAAAACCTACCACAACTGCACCTCTCCCTGTGCTTTAAGTGAAAAGGATGCTCCTTTATTTGACTATTAAGGGGATAGGTGGTTTGATCAGAAAACCATTTCCAGTCACAGAGTCAACAGGCAGTTACACAATTACATAAAATAAAGAAGAAGAAACTAAGATCAAGCAACATATGACAGGATACCAGTGAAAGCAGCATAAGAACTTTATTACAAGTTGACTTTAGAAATAGCTAAACAGAACCTTCCATTTTTGTTGATGATTACAAAAAAAATGAAACAAGGCAATCTGCAGGTGTGGGACGAAGTAAAACTTACAAGTGGATTACCCCATAAATTTTGCAAACAAGAACACTTAATTCTTGTGAAATTTTAAAACATTAACAATAATTACATGATGTACCTATGTCAGGACAAGGGAAGGAGAGATAGGGATACAAAACAGAAAAGTAGGAAGCCAAGGGGCTCCAATCAGACCAGCATCCACATTACTATCAGTCATATACAAAATGCAATTAACAGCAACACAGTTAAGATGGTGCTGCGGTAGCGCTGTCACCTCACAGTAAGACGGTGTCCCGTTCGATTCTCAGCTAGAGCGTCTTCTGTCTGGAGACATGCGTGAATGGGCGTACCTTCGTTGAAGGTTGTGCGTCAGGGCTGGCAACTCGGCACGTAAATATCTACTGCCAGTCATTAGCAGACCAGAGTACCGCTGTGGCGACCCCTAACTGGGAAAAGCCGAAAGACACAACAGTTAAGATACATATAAGGAACACCAAGTCCAAAAAACAAGATATAAACAGAAAAAAAGAAGTTGTGTCTTACCATAACGTTCCATCTGTGTTGTCAATCTTCATCTACTCTTGACTGATGGGTTACGATTCCGATCCTCAGAACCAATCCGTCCATTATATAGCTTGCGCCAGCCAAAAAACTCTTGAGCTTATAGTCTACCACAATACCCCTTTCTCTACGTTACCTCAGATCGAGCTTGCAGACTTAAAAGAACAACAGAAGGAAGCCATGTCCAAGGATTGTCCGAACAGAAAATCTAGGAAAACAGATCGCTCCACCAGGAATCCACAGAAGGGGGAAGGAGGGTGGGACACCAAGAAAAGATGAAGATCGACAACACAGATGGAACATTATGGTAAAATGTAACTTCTTTCTATTCCTGACTGATGGGACAGAATCTCGAGCTACTTTAGATCCTGGGTGGCCCTATAGAAGGATATTCCTGAGAACCACAGAACCAAAGGCGGCTCTTCCCCTAGAGACCAAATTCAATTTGTAATGAGTAATAAAAGGTATGCGGAGTAGTCTAGGTTGCTGCTGCGCACATTTCACTCATGCAAGCTTTAGAATGGAAGACAGCTGAGGTAGCCACAGATTCGGTGGAATGTGCCTTCACCAGCATTGGAAGCTTTGTTTTTCGCTCATTTATAACAAAAAGAATCTAATGCAACAGTCCCTGAGGGTGAGACAGAAGGTCTGGAACTGGATCCAGAATCCATGGACGATGAACTAGATGACGTCATAGGAAGGAAAACCTAATTTGTTGATGCCAGAAAGGTGCAATGAGGATTACTTTGCTTCTCAACCTGGCTGCTTTCTTGAGGAAGAGAGGAATCAGATAGAAAGGGGGAAAGGCACATAGGAGATCCAGGGGGCAATCGAGGAGAAGAGTGTCTCTCGGGGACTCAACCTGAGGGGGGATTAAAGCAAAATAGCTTCTGTATTTTTTTTTGGGGTGAAGCAAAAAGGTCACAGCAAGGCTGACCCCGGTGATGAAAGATCATCATCTCTACTTTGGGACTGAGAGACCACTTGGGAGGCATTAGAATGCATCTGTTTAGTTTGTCCACTATCAAATTTGAACACCCCGAGATCTGCGTTGCAATCAGGAAGCGGCTACAGGCAATGACCCACTGCCACACCCAGAGGGGGGCAGGATTTGGTCCCAGACTACGGACATGTTGTCTGAACTGCAATTGTTCCCTGAGGTAGGGCACAGTGAAATGCCGCACTCTTGGCACTGTTTAGAACCTGTGGTAGATTTTCACTTATCTGCAATTACAGCAAGAAAGGCAGAAGATTAAGAAAAAACGTAGAGAATGCACAATCACTCACTCACAAAAGGAGAAGGAATCCTACCAACGATGGTAGGAAAGATTACCCAACAGTAAGTAAGAGAGAAGAGAGGGGAAACTACCAACTATGGTAGGCAAGAAATACCAAATGGCACAGTTAAGGAAAGAAACACTCACACAATAAGGAAAGAGTAGACAAGGTACAGAAATTACTATGGTAACTTAACGAAAACAGAGAAAAAAATATTATACAACTTCTAAAATGTACTTGGCTATGAGAGAGAGTGTTGGCTGACACGTCTTTCTAGAAGAGCGGCAAACAAGATCTGAAGTAACACAGAAATGGGCATTATGGGTAAACTATTAGCTCAAGGGTTTTTTGGCTGGCGCGAGCTATATAACAGCTGGATCAGTTCCAAGGATCGGAACCATAACTCATCAGTCAAGAATAGATGAAGATTGACATCACACATAAAATGTTCAAGGTGTGATGATGTGAGGTATTGCCATCAGTGCCAGGAAGAACAGGGTAGTGCATGTGTAACATATGCCAGCATAGCTAGCTGGAGTTTTGTAAATAATTTTGTCTCATTTGACTATCACACTGACTTGCACAGATGCTTGTGTTAAAAATGTACCAAAAGTGTTAATATAACTGATTAAATGCTTATGTTTACACAAAGAATTCTGGAAGGGAAGAGAAGAAGTTTTTGAAATTGTTCTATAATTTTCAAGTATTGCAACAGATCTTAGCAAAGCTCTGAATGTGTAATGTACCAGAGTCGGGTGATCAAATGTGATGTCATTCTATAGCCAGCACTGAGAAGATAGAATTCTCACAGAAGCTCGTTTTGCTTTCTTTAGAATCTGATATAAAGATCTATCTAGATCTATGTTATCACTGTCAGTTCAGCTGGTTCAGTTCAGCCTGTTAAACACTCATCAACCTTGCCTTGTGGAAGTAAGCATCACAGCATCTAATCTTGCCTTGCTGTATTAAGTCAGCAAGGGAACAGTTATAATCAGAAAATAAGAGTGAGATGCATTGAGTAATGTTTTTCTGCATCTATTTGAATATGCCCAACTGTGTTATTTTTATTTCTCCTGTGACAAACTCTGGTGTTTATTGCACTTATATCCTCATGTTTTCTACTTTATTATTTATTGCTAAATATTTTTATACCTTTCATCGTGGCTGGTCTTTGACAGAATGCTTTTAGCATCTTGCGAGTACTTGTGCTTAATTTTAGTGATGCCTTGGCCACTCCCAAAAGCCTGCCAAAATTGGCTACACTCTTACCATTTATGTTGGTATTGATTTTACTCAGTATAATTGGATACCCTTTTAAGAGCCATAGAGTGGTTGAATGATGGCAGCAAAGTTACCTTACAGTCTGGGCAGAAGGGGTACACAGTTAGTAAATCTGTACCAGACTTTCCCAGGAGTGTGCATGTGTGGAAATCAAATACTCAAGTGTGGATGTGTCAGCTACTTGAAACCGAGACACAGTGCTTCAAAGTGAGTCGTGTTTGGGACATGAAGAGACAGACAGTCTAGTCCCAGGTCTGGAGCATGTTCCCCGTGTGCTCTTGGGGGAAAATGTGCTTGATGCATACAGCTGCATCTTAAAATACTGTGTAAATCCATTTCTGTTTTTAGTGACAGTCTCTCATCTGTGTCAGTGGTGGGGATTGAGGCTCTTTGATTACTGGCCCAGGGTAAAGAGAGGCCAGTAATCAAGCTGATGGGTTACGATTCTGATCCCCAGAACGGATCAGGCCATTAAATAGCTTGTGCCAGCCCAAAAACTCTTAAGCTAATAGTCTTCACAAAACGCCCCTCTCTACATTACCTCATATCGAGTTTGCAGACTTGCAAAACAATAGAAGGAAGCCATGTCCAAGGACTGTCCTAACAGAAAATCTAGGACAACAGATCACTCCACCAAGAATTCACAGAAAGGGGAAGGAGGGTGGCACACCAAGAAAAGATGAAGATCGACAACACAAATGAAACGTTATGGTAAAACATAACTTCTTTATCTGATGTTGTCAATCTTCTATTCTTGACTGATGGGACAGAGTCCCCAGCTAATTTAGATCCTGGGTGGGTCCTGAGAACTATAGAACAAAAGGCGGCTCTTCTCCTGGAGACCAAATTCAATTTGCAATGAGTAATAAAAGGTAAGCGGAGTAGCCCATGTTGCTGCTGCGCGCATTTCTCTCATGCAAGCTTTAGAATGGAAGACAGCTGAGGTACCCATAGATCCAATGGAATGTGCCTTCACCAGCATTGGAAGCTTTGTATTTCACTCATTTATAACAAAGAATCTAATGCACCAGTCCCCCAGGGTGAGACAGAAGGTCTGGAACTGGGTCCAGAATCCATGGACGGTGAACTAGATGAGGCCATAGGAAGGGAAACCAAATTTGTTGAGGCCAGAAAGGTGCAATGAGGATTACTTTGCTTCTCAACCTGGCTGGTTTGGCTGGTTTCTTGAGGAAAAGCGGGATCAGACAGAAAGGCACATAGAAGAACTGAGGGCCAATCGAGGAGAACAGTGTCTCTCTCAGGGACTCACCCTGAGGGAGGATTAGGGCAAAATAGCTTCTGCACTTTTGTTTTGGGGTGAAGCAAAAAGGTTTCAGCAATGCTGGCCCCAGTGATGAAAGATCTTCTCTACCTTGGGACGGAGAGACCACTTGTGAGGCATTAGAATGCATCTGCTTAGTTTGTCCACTATCAAATTTGAACTCCCCAGGATCTGCATTGCTATCATAAAGCAGCTGGAGGCAATGGCCCATTGCCACACTCAGAAGGCTTCTCGATACAAGGGATAGGATTTGGTTCCAGACTACGAACATGTCTGATTGAACTGTAATTGTTCCTTGAGGTAGGGCAGAATGAAATGCCACACTCTTGGCATTGTTTGAAGCCAGTGGTAGATTTTCACTTATCTGCCATTATATCAAGAAAGGCAGAAGATTAAGAAAAAACTTAGAGAATGCACAATCACTCACAAAAGGAGAAGGAATCCCACCAACGATAGTAGGAAAGATTACCCAACAGTAAGTAAGAGAGAAGAGAGGAGAAACTACCAACCATGGTAAGCAAGAAATACTAAATAGTACAGGTTAAGGAAATAAACACACAAGAAGGAAAGAGTAGACAAGGTACGGAAATTACTATGGTAACCTAAAGACAGAGAGAAAAAAATATATACCTTCTAAAATGTACTTAGCTGAGAAAGAGTCAGCTGACGTTTCTTTCTACAAGAGCGGCAAACAAGATCTGAAGAAACACACAGAGGGGCATTATGGGTAGACTATTAGCTCTAACATTTTTGGCTGGTGCAAGCTATATAACAGCTGGATCGGTTCCAAGGATCGGGACCATAACCCATCAGTCAAGAATAGATGAAGACTGACATCACATAAAATGTTCAAGGTGTGACGATGTGAGGTATTGCCATCAGTGCCAGGAAGAACAGGGTAGTGCATGTGTAACATATGCCAGCATAGTTAGCTGGAGTTTTGTAAATAATTTTGTATTATTTGACTGTCACACTGACTTGCACAAATGCTTGTGTTAAAAATGTACCAAAAGTGTTAATATAACTGATTAAATGCTTATGTTTAAACAAAGAATTCTGGAAGGGAAGAGTAGAAGTTTTTGAAATTGTTCTATAATTTTGAAATACTGCAACAGATCTTTTCAAAGCTCTGAATGTTTATTGTACCAGAGTTGGGTGGATCAAATGTGATGTCATTCTATAACCACCACTGAGAGAATGGAACTCTCACGGAAGCTTGTTTTGTTTTCTTGATATAAAAATCTATGACAGTTATCACAGTCATTTCAGCTGGTTCAGTTCAGCCTGTTAGACACTCAACACCTTGCCTTGTGGAAATAAGCATCTCAGCATCTAATATTGCCTTGCTGTATTAATTAAGTTAGCAAGGGAACAGTTACAATCAGGAAATAAGAGTGAGATCTCGTTGAGTATTGTTTTTCTGCATCTATCTGACTCAGTCCAACTATGTTATTTTTATTTCTCCTGTGATTGAAACTCTGGTGTTTACTGTACTTAGATATTTAGTATTCTCATGTTTTCTACTTTATTAAATATTTTATACCTTTCATTGTGGGTGGTCTTTGAATGAATGCTTTTAACATCTTGAGAGTACTTGTGCTTAATTTTAGTGATGCTTTGGCCACTCCAAAAAACGTGCCAGAATTGGCCATACTCTACCATTTATGTTGGTATTGATTTTACTCATTACAACTGGATACCCTTGTAAGAGCCTCAGAGTGGTTGACTGATGGCTGCAAAGTTACCTTATAGTCTGGGCAGAAGGGTTACAGTTAGCAAATCTGTACTAGACTTTCCGAGGAGTGTGCATGTGTGAAAATCAAATACCCTGGTGTGAGTGTGTTAGCTACTTGGAAATGAGACACAGTGCTTCAAAGTGAGTCTTGCTTGGGACATGGAAAGACAGACAATGATGGTCTCTCATATGTGTCAGTGGTGGGGATAGAGGCTCCTTGATTACTGGCCTGGGGTAGAGAGAGGCCCTCACATATTGGTGGCAGAGTGGTGGGATATTAATTGAACTTCAGTTATCTGCGGGCAGTTGTCACTGAAAGTATATGCACTCTCAACAGCCACAAGGTAAACATTCAGAATTTAATTTTCACAACAGGTTTATTTACTTTTGTTAGTTTAGTCAGGGAAAGCAGATGAAGATGTCAGCAGAGGATTATGGCAAGCTGACAAAGAACCAGTTCGCCAATATGTGAGAAGCCAAAGGACTGGTGCATGCTAACAAGATTAAATAGGAAATTATTTCAGCCTTAATCACAGCTGCAGTGCAGACCAGTCACCAGGGGAACAACCAGTCTGGTGTTGGGGATGTGCAGTCTTCAGAAACAGGACAGTTCACCTTTTCCTCAGAGGACTTAAAAATCCATCGGGAGTTAGAGACTTGAACTGGAGACTGAAGAGACATTGTGACGTTTGGAGGCTGAAGAAAATGAGAAGCAGCATCAGCATGAACTGTAGGCCAAACGTTTGGTGACTGAAGAGACACTGCAGCATTTGGAGACTGAAGAAAATGAGAGACTCCTGTGATTGGAGGCTGAAGAAAAAGAGAAGCAGCATCAACTGGAGGCCAAATGTTTAGAGACCGAAGAGAGACTATGGCATTTGGAGGCTGAAGAAAAGGAGAAGCAGCGTCAGCATGAGAGAGAGAGAAATGCTGACCTTTCATCAAGGTCATGGAGGTAATGGGAAGAGAATAACCAGACCCCAGAAGCAACAAAGGTCAGTAAATTTCTTCCACAATTTGCGGGGGGGGGGGGGGGATTTTTTATACTTTTACTCATATACCTGAAAGAATATGCAAATAGTATAATGTTGACCAAGAGCTCTGGGTACGGTTCCTGATCCTCTTACTCCATGGTAAAGCTGTAACCACTATTTCTAAATTGTCTGATACTGTTTAAACTATTATGGAGTAAAGCAATGTTTGCTGAACTGTTGTAAATTAACACCTGAAGCTTACGGAAAAAAAGTTCCATGAGCATAGATGAAAGTGTATGTGATTATATTGCTGAGTTATACACCTGTTTTCATAGGTGGGTGAGTGGGTGTTAGGTCACCACTTTTGAAGACTTGCAGAACTTTTCGTAAGGGTTCAAGCCTGTAGTACTTTGCCTGAGGACATGGGAATCTGGTTGGCAGACCAGGAGTGCATCTCTGCAGATGAGCTGGGGAGAAAAAGGGATCTCTGCTTAGCAAGCACAGCATCACTGCACAAGAGGAGATACCCAGTGCTGCACATGGATAAAAGGGAACCCATGGTGGGAAGCCTAAATCATCTGAACAGAGTCCACCAGTAACAGGGGAAGCCACTACTTCAGGTACACTGCCAGGATTAGGGGTTAGATGTTTTACATGTAACCAGATGGGCCATATAGCATACAAATGTCCACTTAAGCAAGCTGATGAACAAAAGGTGAGGGAGACAGCAATTGGGAACAACACTGTGCCAGTAGTAAGTTGTCTGGAGACAACAGGGGTACCAAACTATCACCGGAGTTTGTATCCTATCTTAGTAGATTGAGGACAGGCCACTGCTAAGACAGACACATCCTCTGACATAAATACTGTAAAGCCTGTAGTGGGTAAATTGGAGCAGTACTTCTTTGGGCAATCCTCTCCAATCTGAGCTTTAGCAGGGGTCCCATTCCAAATACCTTTGGCCAGGGCTCACCTTGACTGGGAGGGTGGAAAAGGAGTGGATATTCCTGCAGATGTCTTGATAGAGAATGACTCTGACAATGCAGTACCTTGTGAGCATGCAGTTAGACGCAGACAGGCTTGGGGACAGACATGTAGGTCTGGTAAACTGGGGCTGGTGATGTTGCTATTCAGGAAGGAAGCTGCCCTGTAGCAGTGAGCCTGGAACTGAGGCACAGCCGCTAGCAGTTAATGATGTTCCCATGGAGAGGGTGACTGCAAGGACAGAGGTGAGTGGTAGTACCCAGGCTGACAATGAGGCATCACTATCAGAAGATACTAGGCTTCCTGTGCAAGGGGAGAGCTAGAAAGGTCACAAAAGTAGAGTTGAGACAGGCTCAGCTTTTGGATCCTACCTTATATGAAGCTTGAGGGAGGTAGCTAAGGAGATAACCTGATGCTCAAGAAAAAGGGGAGTCCGCATACTTGGACAAAGGGTTACTGCATAGAGACTGGACCCCTGAAGGGGGGACTAGAGGATGAGGTAGTACAGCAGTTGGTAGTGCCCAGAGCTTACAGTCTGGCACTTCTAGCCATAGCCCATGACATTCCTTCTGCAGATCATATGGGCATAAAGTGTACCAAGACACATATTATGCAGTACCTTCATTGGCCTAGGATTGCAAATAACAGGGCACCGTAGAACCTGTGAGCAGTGCCAAAAGGTAGGCAAGGCAGGGGACAAGGTCAAAGCACCGTTCATGCCTTTGCCTGTGATTGAAGACCCATTTGAGCAGGTAGCCATGGATACTGTGGGGCCTCTGAGTGCCCCAAGTTCCACAGGGAAGAAGTATATCCTGGTGGTAGTAGATTAGGCTACTAGACACTCTGAAGAGGTGGCCCTGTTCTCCATCAAGGCAGAGAACATAGCAAATGCTTTGTAGGAGATTTTCAGCAGGGTAGGTATCCCGAGAGAAATACTGACTGCAAGAGGTGCTAATTTCATGACGGACCTGCTGGCTTGTCTGGGGAAACATTGTGAGGTGAAGCACCTAAAGACCACCCCCTACCAACCCTAGACTAATGGCCCTGTGGAGAGCCACTCTACACTAAAGACCATGCTACAGACATTTGCAGACCAGTTTAAGAGAGAGTGGGGCAAATATTTTCCCCATCTGCTGTTTGCATAGAGAGAGGTACCCCAGGAATCCAAATGTTTTTCAGCCTTTGAGTTGCTGTATTGGCATAAGGTGAGGAGGCCTTTAGACTTGATTTGTGATGAGTGGGAGGGTGACTGTGAATCCCACAAACAGTCTTCTGTGGCATATATCCTAAACCTCAGGACAAGGCTTAAGGAGCTCATGGGCTTGGCCCATGAGAAACTGGCAGGGGCCCAACAGCAGAAAAAGGTCTGGTATGACAGGAATGCTCGAGCCTGAGAGCATGCTGTGGGACAGCAGGTTATGGTGCTCATTCCTGTCACACACAATAAGCTGCAGGCAGCTTGGGAGGGACCATTTGAGGTGGTAAGAAAGGTCAGTAATATTAATTACATGGTAAGCCTGCTAGGCAGGAAGCAGGGGCACAAACTGTACTATGTTAACATGACGAAGCCTCAGCATGTCAGGGGAGGTCCTGGACAGACTGTAAAGGGCAGAGTTGACCTTTACGCTCAGTAAGTGTCAGGTGGGTATGACAGAGGTCTCCTGCCTGGGACACAGAGTGGGGAATGGTAAGATTATACCAGAACCTGCCAAAATGGAAGCTATTCAGGCGTGGCCTATCCCTGTTACCAAAAAGCAGGTGAGGGCATTCTTGGGGACAGCGAGGTACTACAAAAAGTTTGTTCCCGATTATAGTACAATAGTTGCTCGCCTCACAGACCTGACAAGGAAAAACAGACCAGATAAGGTAGTGTGGGCTGCAGCTTGTGAGCAGGCATTATAAAAGCTTAAAGGGGCTTTGGGAGCCCAGTGTTAGCCAGTCCAGATTACAGCAATGCCAATGCAGATGGACCATTAAGACACGGTACAAGGTCAATGTGTTCCCAGACAGGCCCGTTTCTCTCAAGCAACATTTTCCAGAGTCACTTGAAAAACTAGCTTAAGTCTTCAAAGGAGGAAGAGACGTGACAATGTGGGGTATTGCCACTGTTGCCAGGAAGAATAGGGCAGTGTATGTGTAACATATGCCAACATAGTCAGCTGGAGTTTTGTAAATAATTTTGTGTTATTTGACTATCACACTGACTTGTACACATACTTGTGTTAAAAATGCATCAACAGTGTTATTACAGCTGATTAAATGTTTATGTTTAAACAAAGAATTCTGGAAGGGAAGAGTAGAAGTTTTTGATATTTTTCTACAATTTTTCAATACTGCCAAAAGATCTTAGCATAGCTCTGAATCTGTATTGTACCAGAGTCAGGTGACCAAATGTGATGTCATTCTATAACCAGCACTGACAGGCTGAACTCTCACAGCAGCTTGTTTTGTTTTCTTTGGAACCTGATATAAAGATCTATGTCAGTTATCACAGTCAGTTCAGTTGTTCAGTTCAGTCTGATAGAAGATCATCACGTTGCCTTGTGGAAGTAAGCATCTAAGCATCTACTCTCGCCTTGCTGTATTAATTAAGTTAGCTAGGGAACAGTTACTCTTTAGACAGTCCAGAAATATAATGAGATTAGTGGAGTATTGTTTTTCTGCATGTGTCTGAATCTATCCAACGGTTTTATTTTTATTTATCCTGTGTCTGAAACTCTTGCGTTTACTGTACTTAGATATTTAGTATTCTCATGTTTTCTACTTTTTTATTATTAAATATTTTTATAACTTTCATTGTGGCTGGGCTTTTAGAGAATACTTTTAACATCTTGAGAGTACTTGTGATTATTTTAGTGACACTTTGCCATTTATGTTAGTATTGGTTTTACTCAGTAGAATTGGATACCCTTGAAAAAGCCTGAGATGGTTGACTGCCTGAGATGGTTGACTGGTGGCAAAAAAGTTATCTTATAGTCTGGGCAGAAGGGGTACAGTTAATCAATCTGTACCAGAGTGAGTGAGTGCGTGTGTGTGTGAAAATCAAATACCCATCTGTGGGTGTGACATCTACTTGGAACTGGGACACAGTCCTCCAAAGTGCATCTTGTCTAGGATCTGGAGAGAGAGTCTAGTCCCAGGTCTGGAGCATGTTCCCTGTGTACTCATGGGGGAAACTGTGCTTAAGACAGCTGCATCGTAAAATACTGTGTAAATTCATTGCTGTTTTTAGTGACTGTCTCTCAGTGGTGGGGATTGATGCTCCATCATTACTGTCCCAGGGTCAAGAGAGGCAGTCACACAAGGTAGCCTAACAAATCCCTACCACAATGTTTACATGCTCTAAATTGCAGCAAAAAAGGGGGAAAATGCAATTAAATATTCAGACAAAAAGTACAACAGCCAACTAGTTAATGGCTCTTAGTAATCTCTTCCCTTAACACTAACATTGAAGAATGTCAAAAATAGGAAACGAGATCTCAACAAAGTGCAAAAGTTTGAAAAAATATTACAAACAGATGGCAAAAGAAAAATAAAGCCTCAACAAAGTAACAACCCTTTTAAACTATCTATGACACACAGTAATGGAATCAAAAGTACTACAAAATCACACAAGAACAATCCTGTTTGTCCTTGGGAGACTGCATTTCGTGTAGCAAATGAAAATCAGAGGTACTGTGTGATCTTGATCTCTAGGACCTGTGCAGGACTGAAGAGATGTGCCCTAGAACACTTGGTTGCAATGTCTACCCATTCTGCTGGGGATACCCATCTTCATGGGAAAAAACAAAGCAAAATCTGGATGTTTAAGGGATGCATACATAACTTATGTATGGGCCTCATGAGTACAATGGCCGAAGACATCTTTCTAGTACAGATAAGGAGTTAAAATATTTCTAAGAATAATGCAGAAAAGCAACATGTCTACATGAACTGTTCATCTCTCAGTTTCTGAGGTAATTATCCCTATCAGTATATATACACAGAAGAACCACCTCTGGATCATCAGAGCCTCATTTCCACAGCAAAAAAGGAGAGGGAGGCCGATTTATAAAATTAAACCTCACAGAATTGCATGTCATGCTCACCCAATGCTCCGGGGGTCAGCTGCCAGGCTCTGGCAACGTGCGAGACCACAGGCAGGGAATGGTCTGCAGTGGTCCTGGCATTGGAATCAGACTATGTTTATGAATTAGAAGTTATGTACATACCATAACGTTCCATGTTAGTTGTCTTCTCTCACCTTCTTTCTTGCTGGATGGGTTCGGAGCCGATCCTCGGCTCCGACTCGGCACTTGCTAAGCTTGAGAACTCCTTTTACCAGCTCAAGGCAACCCTATATCCCATGATGCAAGGCGAGACTACCTCAGATCTCGTTTGGTAGCTATAATACCCTGCTAAATAATACTATTCCCAAAGGAAGAGCAAAGACTAGCCTAGAAGAACTAGGCAAAAAGTTCTTAAGATAGACTCTTTCTACTGAAGACTCAGGAGAGTGAAACCTGAGAAAGAGAAGCCCTTCAAGATCTGTCCAGGCCAGGGGGAAGGAGGGAGGGACGCAAGAAAGAAGGCGAGAGAAGACAACTAACATGGAACGTTATGGTATGTACATAACTTCTAAATGTTAAGTTGTCAATCTCGCCTTCATTCTTGCTGGATGGGACCGCGTCCCTAGCACCTGTATCCTGGGTGGCTCAATGGAACAGATTCTTGAGAACTGTGGAACCTTCTGTCCCTGGAGGCCAAATCTAATTTATAATGAGAGACAAAGGTATGAGGAGTGGCCCAAGTAGCTGCTGCACAAATGGTATCAATGGGTAGCCTATCCTGAAAAGCTGTAGATGTGGACAGGCTCCTGGTTGAATGCGCTTTCGGTTTTGAGGGTAGTTGCTTGCCTCTGAGCGAATACACATAAGAAATGGTAGAAGACAACCATCTGGATAAGGTCACTTTCGAAACTGGGAGACCTTTCCTGTTTTCTGCATAGGAAACAAATAATTGATCAGATTTCCTGAATTGTTTAGTTCTATGCAAATAATATCTGAGTTGACGATGGACATCCAAAAAATGAAGTTTTTGTTCAGCTCTGTCCGAATAATTAGGGAAAATAACTGGTAGATCAATGGATTGATTAATATTAGTCTGAGAAACAACTTTGGGCAGAAAAGATGGATTAGTTCTTAAGGATACCCTATCCTTGTGAAAAACTAAGTATGGGGAACGGATACAGAGGGCTTGTAGTTCAGATACCCTCCTTGCTGAAGTGACAGCCACCAAGAATATTGTTTTCCAGGTCAGCAACTTTAACGAGCATGAAGCAGAAGGTTCGAAGGGGGGTAAAATCAAGGAAGCTAACATCAAATTCAGATCCCATTGTGGAGGAGGATGTTTTACTGGAGGTTTTAGGAGAAAAACACCTCTCAGAAAAGCTTTGCACAGTCTGTGCGACATTATGTTATGATCTTGCAAGCCAACATGATATTTAGAAATTGCTGCCAGTTGGACTTTAACTGTCGATGAAGAAGATCCTGACTGAAAAACTTCAGCCAGAAAATCCAAAATTGAATGCACCGCGCAGTAAAGGGATCAATGTGCCTGGAGTTTGCCAATAGGGAAAAACTTCGCCACTTGCTAGCATAAACCGTTCTGGTGGACGACTTTAAGGAAGCTATTATGATATCTCTAACAGGGTCAGAGATCATAGGAAGCCTGGCTAGGGAAGGAAGTGGAGCAACCAAGCAGTGAGGTTGAGAGAACGAATGGCCCGGTGCTGTTGACCCGTCTGGTGGATCAGAAGATCTGGAACTGGGTCCAGATGCCAAGGCTGCACCAGGAGATGACAATGTAGGGATGGAAACCAAATTTGTCGAGGCCAGTAAGGGGCAATGAGAATCAACTTGGCTCTCAAAATGGTAGCTTTCTGAATGACCTGTGGAATTAAAGGGAATGGGGGAAAAGCGTACAGAAGTCCCCGGGGCCAATCCTGGGTTAGAGAGTCTCTCAGGGATGGCCTGGTAGGGAAAGAGGGTGAAGAAGTCCGGGCATTTGCTGTTTTGGGGTGTAGCAAAAAGGTCGCAACAAGGGGTGCCCCACTTCTGAAAAATCTCGTCCACTACCGATTGTTTGAGAGACCACTCATGAGGCATGAGAATAGCTCTGCTCAGTCTGTCCGCTAAGAGGTTGGACCTGCCGGGGATGTGCGTTGCTATCAGAAACCGATGAGAGGAGATTGCCCATTGCCAAAGTCTGAGAGCTTCTCGACATAAAGGATAGGACCTGGTCCCGCCCTGTTTGTTGATGTACCAGACTACAGACATGTTGTCCGTTTGAACTGCAATAGTCCCCGAGGGAAGAAAGTCTTTGAGGGCTTGCAACGTTAAAAGCACCGCTCTCATCTCCAGGACATTTATGTGCAGATGGTATTCTGTGGGTTGCCAAGTCCCATGGACCATCCTGCCCTGATAATGCCCCCCCCACCCATCAGAGAGGCATCCGAAGTGACTGTGGCAACCGGAGTTGGGGGAACAAACGGTCGGCCCTGATGGAGCAGAGGAGAAGATATCCACCAGGTTAGATGAGTCTTGCACGATTGTGTAACCAGAATTTCGTGCCTCATGGGTAGGTTCTGGAACGACCACTGAGTGAATAACATCCACTGCAGAAGATGCATGTGGAAGCGAGCTAATGGTAGAAGTACAATGGCCACAGCCATAAGACCTAGAACCTTCAGAACCAATCTGGCTCTGACCTTGTTGCTCAGTAAAATGATCCGAACGTATTTTTGGATGTCCAGAATTCTCTGATTTGTTAGTCTGGCTAACATACTGACGGTGTTTAGCTCTGCACCTATAAAGGTGATAGATTGGCAAGGCAGCAGAGAAGATTTTTCGAAATTCACTGAGATTCCCAACTGTTTGCAGATCTGCAGAGTGTAGTCTCTGCATTGAAGAAGCTGATGCTTGGTGGTGGCGGAGAGGAGCCAGTCGTCTAAATAAGGAAACACCTGGAATCCTTGACGTCTCAGATGAGCCGTAACCACTGCCATGCATTTGGTAAATACTCTGGGGGCTGAAGTGAGGCCAAAGGGCAGGGCTCTGAATTGATAATGACTGGTCCCCAGCCGAAAGCGGAGAAACCTCCTGGAGCGTCTGTGTATCTTTATGTGATAGTACGCGTCCTGAAGGTCTATCGAGCACATCCAGTTGTCCTTGCCCAAGAAGGGCAGAATGGACTGAAGCGTGACCATCCGGAATCTTGCCTTTCTGACAAATCTGTTTAGATTGCTCAGGTCTAAAATTGGTCTCCAATCTCCCGTCCTTTTGGGGACCAAAAGAATCTTGAGTAGATGCGGATCCTACTTGGTCTGCTGGAACTATTTGGACGGCTCTTTTTCTAGGAGCTTTGAGACCTCCTGTTTTGCCAAATCCCTTTGACCGGGTGAGATGTCTGGAAGGGATTGGTGAGGTACGGGATACCTTTCGAAAGGGATTTTGTAACCCTCGGATATGATCAACTGTACCCATATGTCTTGAGAGAGGGAACGCCAAGCTAATGGGTACAGCGATATCCTTCCCCTGACTGCCTCCAAGTGTGGACAGTCGGGCAACACCTCAGGGATGCTGAAAGGGTTTGTCAGGAAGAGGCTCCCTGCTACCCTGATTCTGTGGACCCCCCCTGCCTCTAGGGCGGCATCTGTTATTGTTACCCCCTCTGCCTCTGGGGGTAAACTGACCAAGTGTGTCCAGCGTAACTCCTTGGGCTTTACAGAACCACATTTTTCCTCCTTTCTGACCTTTGGGATAGGGTCTTGAAGGAGTGGAAAAATGGACTCCTACGGCAGAAAGGGTTTTGCCGTCTTGTTCACACCTGGTCAAGGTCTCCTTCACCTGCGGTCCGAACAAAGCCGAACCGTCAAAGGGGGTATTGGTGAAGGACGCCTTGAAGGGGTCCGCGAAATTACAAAGCCGCATCCAGGCCTGACGCCTAAGTGCCACTCCTGTGCCTGCGGCTCTACTCGCTCCATCGGCCGCATAGGATATGAGCCGCATGGAGGAGTTGGTTAAAGAATTTAGGATTGCTAGCTGTGAGGCAATCTTGTCCTGAGCCCCAGCAGCTGAAGGATCCTGAACTACCTCACCTAGTTCCTTGAGAATGTCTCTCTGAAGTCTGGTGAAGTGACAAAGGTAGTTCAGCGAATGCATAGCAAAGGTCGCTGAAGAAAACATCTGCTTGCCATACCTATCCATGGTCCTAGAGTCTTTGTTAGGAGGATGGACAGGCACGGAAGGATCCGCAAGTTCCTTCTTGGTGGCCGCCGCCACCACCATAGCTTCCACAGAGATGCCCTTAGAAAGAAACTGCTTGTCTGAAGGGGCCGTAATAAATTTGGATGGCCTCCTGGGGACAGGTTCCACAGAATCCGGGGCTGCCCACGCCTTCCGAGCCACTACCTGCATGAGTGGGTCGAAAGGCGGAGACACCCAGGAGGTGGAGGGTCGAGATCCAAACGCCTCCAGGTATACCGACTCATCCTCGGAGGGGTCAATGGAAGGCCAGTTCCCCCTCTGTTTGAGGAGTTCCAGGATGTCTGAAAAGGAGACATCCTCAGAGGGGGACCGGGGGGAACCCTCCGACTCATCTAAGTCGGTATCCGATGTGGTAGACTCAGGGGAGTCTGTGCGTTTCCTCTTACACGTCCTCTTGCGCGGGGGCTCTCCTGCGGGATCAGGAGAAACCTCGGAAGAGGAAGTCATTCCCAATGGGGAAACCTGGGGCGATGGATCCCTGGGCCTGGGAGCAAGAGACTGGCAAGAGACATCAACAGGCACCGAAGAGGGAGGAGCTAAAGGAATGGACCGTTGACCTGGCTCAGGTGCCGGGACACTCCTCATCACCTCAAAGGCTCCTCTCCCAGGGAGACCAGAAGACTCCTGCTCCAAAGAGACAGGAATTCCCGGCTCCACTGAAAAAGAAGGCTCCAAGGCCGATGTCGGTGCCGAGCTCACCAAAGCCGAAGCTCCGAGAGGGAGAGCGGGGTCGGACAAGGGTCCGATGCCACTAGCCCCCTCGGAGCCGACAAGGGAAACTCAACGACCGGATCCCTCCAAGGAAGGTCTCATGGAGGAGATCGGAGCCGAAGACGACGGAGCCGAAAGGGGATGTATCGGCCCCGGCACCGACACGGTCACTGTCCCGTAAAGCTCCGGCTCCGAACTCTGGGGGAGAGTCGGAGGAGGAAGTTCAAGGGGAAGAGCAATAGCCAAAGTCTGTTGAGACGGGCTATGGAGCATTTGGGCTAGTGCCTGTGACTTCAACAGCCTGCTTACCACCCTCTCTAAATTGTGGTCTGACAGCCTGGAAGATCTCGAAGATCGGCTCCGATGACTCCGTTCCAATAAAAGAGGAGACCTCGGAGCCGAGCGAATCGACTCCAGAGAAGGGGACCGAGATCTCTTGCTGGACGGAGCCATCGGAGCCGACGACCTCTCGGTTCCAGATGGAGCCGAAGACTTATCGGCTCCGATGCTGGATAACACCTCGGCACCAGCCGGTGCCGACAAGGAAACTGGAGACTGTGTGTCGGAGCCAGAAGGAACCGACACTACAATATCAGTGGTAGAAAGATCGGCTCCAGCCGGAGCCGATCTCGACTCCGAAGGAGTCGGAGCCACCGGGGAAGGCTTAACTACCGGAGCCTGAACCTTAGGTGGCTTGGAAGGTTTACCCGACCCAGTCTTTGTCGGTGAACCTTCTGGCTTTAATAAGCCACAGAGGATCAACTTGTTCCTCCTCTCCTGCAGGACTCTCTGGCTAAAGGAGTGGCATATAGCACAGGAGTCCTGCAGGTGTAAAGGCCCCAGGCAGTAAACACAAGAAGTGTGACAGTCTGTCAGAGACATCTTCTGACAGCACGAGTCACACTTCTTGAAGCCTGAGACCTTTCCCTCTTTAGACATAGTCTAAGAAAAAGAAAATACACACACTCAACAAAAGTCACACAATTAACCCCAAAACACACACAAACTGACAGGGATTAATGAACTGGGAGGCTTAGGCCTAACAGAGAAAAAATAAACTTTTATCCAAATGGAGGAATATAGGGTGGGAACTATAGTATAGCTATACACACTAGTTTAGAAACTAACCAAAATAAGAAAAAGGGAGAATTACCCCTGAATAACTGCTGAAATAGAAAACTCACCTGAGCTGGCAAAAAAGAGACCTCTTCGCGAAGCGGCAAACGAGATCTGAGGTAGTCTCGCCTTGCATCATGGGATATAGGGTTGCCTCGAGCTGGTAAAAGGAGTTCTCAAGCTTAGCAAGTGCCGAGTCAGAGCCGAGGATCGGCTCCGAACCCATCCAGCAAGAATGAAGGCGAGATTGACAACTTAACATCATGTATTCCAGCACTCATGAGACTAAGCCGCAACACACACCAAAAAGTTACACATTCAATATCTGGGCTGATGGCCTACAACATCAACAGAACTCAAATGAATCCTGTCAATGCACACTGTCTACAGGACTAAGGCAGGAATCTTGAATAGAAACATGCAATTTGACCACTGCAAATGCCAGTGAACAAAAATGATCAGTCTCCTTACGCAAGCCAAGCACAGGAATACCCAAAATGTTCAAAAGTAAAAGAGGCTGTGCAGACAGCTCCCTACTGGAAAAATTGAGTCCTGTAACTATGAAAAACAGAATTGCCAAACACCTGCAGTTAAACTCACAGCCTGCTGTAATGCCATCAAAATATTTCTGCAGGGGTCTATCACCCATGCACTCACAGAAGGGGGCTTTACCCCTTTCCCTCAAATCCCAACTACCTACCCTGACTATTTTAGCATCATGGTTCTGAAGATCGTAACTGCAGTCCTCACAGTTTAAAAACTGATCATGGACAGACAACTCAGGAAGCATCCCATTCAAGATGGCTTCCTAGGGTTGTAACACACAAAGTCTCCTTCATCAGTCAATACAAATATGCAAAATTTTACCACTAATTAGCCAAAAGGAACCAAAAGACCACATCATGGGTAGATTCTGCAGGATGCAAATGTGACAAATGTCTTGGATCTACCTGTTATACACTGTTCAGACAGAGGGTTGTAATACTGAAAGGCACCCGCCTGCTACTTCTCTGACCCCTCCAAAGGTGCCATCTTTGCAGATCTGAGGTAGACCATAATCTTTCTTCTTCTGTCTACAACTGGCAGTCTTGAAACATTGACACCTACAGCACTGCTTCATGTCATAATCCATGTTCAAGCAGCAAAGTGCTGTTCCATCCTAACTTATGACTAGAAAAATACAAACAATCTATGGAAGGTTTCAGCTTCTTAGGTACTGAATATGGAAACTTTGGGACTGAAATCCAAACTGTATAACCAGAAAAAAAATGTGAAGTACAAGGGCTTATTCCAGACAGACATATAACATGCAGAAGTGCACCAGCAAGAAGTGTGAAAACCCCTAACAGTGGGAGTGACAGAAAATTCTGAAGTGTGTTAGGGTGGGAAGATCAGAAGAAAATGTCCCAATAACTACACAGTGCAGAAGGCTACAGAAGTCAAATCTGCCTTTTCATACACATCTATACTTTTAGTCTCTTCCCCAAGACACACTACTGCATTACTACTCACTGGGTAACTCGTACAGAATGCATGACTTTCACGGAATCTGGCAATTAGACAGTGGGGGTAAAGTGACAATTAAAGTAAGACAACTGGTAGTGTTTACTTAACATTTCCCTATATTGTAATTCAAACATTTCAGATGAATGCATTGTTCACAAAAAATATTACCATATGGGCAAGGTTGCTTCTTGTGCTCAGGTACAACTGGCCTTTTTCTTAGGAAGTTATCCAAACTTGGACCGTGGCGACCAAGGGGATCATCAGGAGGCATAAACCTGATAAGAATAAAACAGACTTTGTGAATCAGCATAAAGGTTATACATATTAGACTGGATTAATTAATGAAAAATTGTGACAACTGAATAGGTGATACTTCTGAACATAATTTAGTGGAAAACGCTCATCTGCAAAACGCATAGACTATACAAACTGAAAACCAGGACCATCCAGAACTGTAATTATCTAGAGTAATGCACTCCGTTAATCATCCTTTTAGCAGCAAGGTAAAGCATCCATTTATGCTGCTGTCAATGTAAGCTTAGGAATGGCTCTAGGATGTCTTTAGGATCCCTACCCTGCCAAAGAGGAGAAGGAAGCTACTGCACGACAGAGCAAAATCCCATAAAGATAAGGCATCTCTGATCAGCACTAGTAGAAAGCTACGTTCTCTCATAAAAACATCCAAGGCCAACTTTGAGAGAAAAATCGCTATGGACACTAAAGATAACCACAAGGCCTTCTTCTGCTATGTCAGAAACCTGGGCGGAAACCCTCAGATATGTTCATAGTTCACAATGACAAAAAATACACTGAACCCACAAATGTTGCCAACATTCTGGCAGACAGATTCAGTGCAAATTTCTCCCCTTCCTCACCCCCAAAAGAAGAAATACTTATCCCAGCTGAATGTAACCTCCCTGTCATCTCATATGTCCAGGTGAGAACCGCCCTCAGCAAAGCTAAAAACACAGCATCAATGGGACCTGACGGTATCCCGGGTTGTGTGCTACGTGAACTCCAAGAGGAGCTAAACCCGCACATAAAAATGCTATTTAACCTTAGCCTTACTACAGGATATGTACCTGAACACTGGCGTACAGCACCAGTGGTCCCACTCCACAAGGGAGGCACCTCTACAGACCCTGGTTAACTACCGCCCCATAAGCTTAACCAGCCTGGTCTGCAAAGCTATGGAAAGAATCATTATGGAACTCATAAACAGAGACATTGGGGACCTACAGACACTTGATCCCACCCAGTTCGGCTTTGTAAAGGGCAGATCTTGCCTTTTGAACCTGGATGACTTTTTCGAAACAGTCACTAGAGCCATTGACGAGGGCAAAGCAGTCCATACAGCCTACCTGGACTTGGCTAATGCTTTCGACACAATACCCCACTCAGGCATCATAGACCAGCTCAACAGCTTAAATGCAAATCCATATGTCACAAGATGGGTTGCAAACTGGCTAAAGGATAGAACCCATAAAGTCAAAATCGCTGGAGCCATGTCAGACTCAAAGCCAGTCACAAGTGGTGTCCCACAGGGTTCTGTCCTGGGACCCCTCTTGTTTTCGGCATTTATTTCTCAGATGTGAAAGCAAACATGGGAGGGTTGTGGCTGACAAAGTTCGCAGATGACTGCAAACTAGGTGCCATAGTCGATACACCAGCTGACATACATCCTACAGAAAGGCCTCACTGAAACGGACAACTGGTGCCGGAGTCATGGCCTTAAACTAAATGCCAAAAAATGTATAGTCATCCCCTTTGGGAAAAACAAAGTACCCACAAATTATCACATAGACAGTAACCCACTGGGTACGGAAAAAATAATCAGAGACCTGGGGACCCAAGTTGATAATGACCTCTCATTTGACACCCACGTTGCCAAAGTGGTTAGAAAGACTTTCTACCTTGCCCACCTTATCATGAAGGGATTCACATCCAGATCAAAGGAGGTCATTGTACCCCTATACTCCTCCCTTATCAGGCCCATGATTGAGTACAATGCCCCATTTGGTATGTACCTCACCCGGTACTTGCAACAGCTGGAGAGACCCCAAAAGTACCTCACCAAGAGGATCAAGGGTCTCCAACATATGTCATATGCTGCCAGACTAAGGAAACTCCAGCTCTATTCAGTAGCATACCGCCTACTCAGAGGTGATCTGTGCCTGACGTACAAGGCCATGTCCAATCAGGAATTGATGGACATGCTCCACCTCAAAAAATCCAAATCCATCAGAACCACGAGAGCTAAAGATTTAAACCTCAGCACAAATATGAATAGGACATGCTGGAGGGACAGATTCATAACTCAGAGGCTTCCCATACTCTGGAACAGAATCCCAGTTCATGTTAGGCAGAGCCCCTCACGGACTCTCTTCAAGAGAAATCTTGATGGGTGGATGGGAAATCATAGGTTTACCCCGGGGGTCATCTCTGTGTCACTACTAGACAGAGGCACAGTAAACTAATTCTATTATGTAAGGGGGTCTTCACTGTGTCACTACTAGACAGAGGCACAGTATTCTAAATCTATTCTGTACACTTTTGTACCATTACATGGGATGGCGAAAGCCACATCACTATGGCTAGGCTTATAAATGCCCCAGGGCAGATAGCCTAGTACTAAACTATGAAACTATAAGCCTGTGGTGTTCCCCATTACAATAACACAGTACAGACGTGTGTGTGTGTGTGTGTGTGTGTGTGTGTGTGTGTGTGTGTGTGTGTGTTTAAAAGACAGCACTTTGCATAATCCTCATGGGTGCAAAACTACATGCCTTACAGACAGGTTTCACCCCTGAGCTGTGAAGTTACATGGTGAGAAAGGAGCAGGGAGTGGATAAGATGTTTAGCATCCCAAAATAAGGATCAAGATGCTACAGAAGAGGATTATAGCTGTGCAGAAACCAGTTAAACCATCATTCTGTTCCAGACTTTTGCAGCACTTAATCATCTAGGTTAACCTGTATTGCAGGGAGCCGTAAGCTAGTACTTGAAGGTAACAGTCATGGTAACAGTGTAAGACAGACGACACAGTTTAGAACTTTATGAACATCACTCTTCCAATCTCAAATGTAAGACACTTTCATTACTGAAATATGCTGTCTTTTCAAACTATTTATTAAGCTATTAAGTTAAAGTTAAGGTATTAAGTTGCAGAAATTCAGCAATGTAGACAAGCATTACTCTTTCCCCCATTCCAAACATGAGGGACAAAAAGTACTTTGTTGTTCTGGAAGGAAGGCTTGGTGGAACAGGACAGGTGTGGGATACAGCTGAATATTAATAAACGTGAGTAGTATTTCATTTTAATCCAATATATCACATTCAAAACAGAGTTGTAGCCACAGCATACTGACCTGCCACAGTAGTAGTAGTACCACCCTAGAAAGAGGCTTCCCAGGAACAGTGTCAAACATGCCAATGTTATATTTTGTATACAAAACACAATAACGGTGATTGCACCAGCAGTTTTAAAGTAGTAGTTTGAAAATGTCATCTTGGAAATCCATGCATCTGTTCCTTTATGATGTACTCCAGAGCTCATACACTGGGTATCTAAACTGAAAAGATACTTTTATAGAGTATCAGCAAATCTTCCTTCATGGATCTATGACTGATAGCCCTCATTGTTCTTCAGATTCAGCAATTATTTTTATTTTAATTCTGACATGGCCTCCAGTAGTGCAAGTTATGATGTCATGCTCTGCACTAACAGAGCGTGTTCTGTCAGTCCACTAAAAACACACAAGTCGAGAAAAAAATTAAGATGTTCCACCTATGCTTTTGCAAATATAGATACATACTTGCCTGACATACTGGAAACTCAGCAGTAGCTGGTAGATTAAAGTGCAGTCCAGGAACACGAGAATGAGGAGGACAAATATGACCAATCAAGAAGGTGCTCCATACAGATAAAAGGCTTGTTTTATCTGACACTGGGAACTGTCCTTTACGGAATTAAGGTCGAGAAACCCAAAACAGTAAAACCATCAGGGGAATGACAGCCAAAAGACAAAGGCACTCAAGGTTGAAACAGGTTCAACATGTGTGTGTTGTCAGATCCACCTCAGTATTGGATGAGAGATCACCATCTCCTCCCCTTCCCACAATTCCCATCTCTTACCTGAATTACATTGGATCGAGTTTGTTGGATGACCCCAACTGGTAATAAATTATGTAGAAAATAAAAGGAGGAAAAGGAGACCACTATTATAAGCTAAATGGTACAAAGGGTCAGACAGGGTCCAGAGAAGGTCTGATCAATCCCTGGAAAGAATAATTCACAACATGGCAGAGGGGAAGGAAAGAGGGAGGGAGATGAATCAGACAAAAATAAGACAAATGTATCGTTATGGTATATACAAAACTTTCATATCCAATTTTGTCTAATTTTGTCAAATTCAACATGTTGACAGATTCCCAAGCTACAAGACAGGGACCTGTGTGGACTCAAAGGAGGACATTCCTAATATGTCAGTCAAAAGATGTGCGAATCCCAGATTGCATGTCTAAGTATAATCATCTTCTTCATTCGGCTGCTCCCGTTAGGGGTCGCCACAGCAGATCAACTGTTTCCATTTCTTCCTGTCCTCTGCATCTTGCTCTGTCACACCAACCACTTGCATGTCCTCTCTCACCACATCCATAAACCTTATCTTAGGCCTTCCTCTTTTCCTGTTACCTGGCAGCTTCATCCTTAGCATCTTTTTCCCAATAAACTCTGCATCCCTCCTCAGCACATGTCCAAACCAATGTAATCTTGCCTCTCTGGCTTTGTCTCCAAACCTTCCAACCTGGGCCGACCCTCTAATATACTTATTCCTAATCCTGGCCATCCTCGTCACACCTAGTGCAAATCTTAACATCTTCAGCTTTGCCACATTAAGCTCCGACTTCTGCCTTTTTGTCAATGCCACTGCCCCCAACCCATATAACATAGCTGGTCTCACTACCCTCTTGTAGACCTTCCCTTTCACTCTTACTGGTACTCATCTGTCACAAATCACTCCTAACACTCTTCTCCACCCACTCCATCCTGCCTATAACTCTCTTCTTCACCTCCCTTTCACACTCACCATTATTCTGAACTGTTGATCCCAAGTATTTAAACTCATCCACCTTCGCCACCTCTACTCCCTGCATCCTCACCATTCCTCTATCCTCCCTCTCATTCACACACATATATTCTGTCTTAGTCCTGCTGACCTTCATTCCTCTTCTCTCTAGAGCATATCTCCACCTCTCCAGGGTCTCCTCCACCTGTTCCCTACTCTCACTACAGATCACAATGTCATCTGCAAACATCATAGCCCACTGGGACTCCTGTCTGATCTCGTCTGTCAACCTGTCCATCACCATTACAAATAAGAAAGGGCTCAGAGCTGATCCTTGATGTAATCCCACCTCCACCTTAAACGCATCCGTCACTCCCACCGCAGACCTCATCGCTGTCACACTACCCTCGTACATACCCTGTACCACTCTTACATACTTCTCTGACACTCCCAACTTCCTCATAGAATACCACAACTCCTCTCTAGGCACCCAGTCATATGCTTTCTCTAAATCCACAAAGACACAATGCAACTCCTTCTGACCTTCTCTGTACTTCATCAACACTCTCAGAGCAAACCTCACATCTGTAGTGCTCTTTCCTGGCATGAAACCATACTGCTGATCACTAATCATCACCTCCCTTCTTAACCTAGCTTCCACTACTCTTTTCCATAACTTCATGCTCTGAATGATCAATTTAATCCCTCTGTAGTTACTACAGCTCTGCACATCACACTTATTCTTAAAAATCGGTACCAAAACACTTTCTCCATTCCTCAGGCATCCTCTCACTTTCCAAGATTTCATTAAACAATCTAGTTAAAAAACTCCACTGCCATTTCACCTAAACATCTCCATGCTTCCACAAATATGTCATCCCGACCAACAGCCTTTCCGTTCTTCATAGCTATTCTTACTTTCTCCTTGCTAATCCACTGCACTTCATGACTCACTCTAAGTATAATAAGATACAATAATATGGCTTAAAGACCAAGTTGCTGCAGCGCATATGTCACTGACAGGAACTCTTTTTGCAAATGCTGTTGGAAGTTGCCATTCCCCTGGAAGAATGAGCCTTAGGCTTTGATTGTAAAGACATGTTTTTTGACTTATAAACAAATGAAATGCAGTCCACCAGCCATTTCTATACGCTTAATTTAGACACAGATAGTCCAAGCTTTGTATTGGAGAAGGATATGAATAATTGATCCGATTTTCTGAAACTCGGTACAATGAACATAGAACCTAAGTTGTCTATGGACATACAAGGTGTGTAGAATATATTCTCTTTTGTTAGAAAATTTTAGAAAGAAAAATGGCAAATCAATCTGTTGGTTCAGGTTAGATTCAGAAGCTATTTTGGGAAGAAACAAAGTTTTTTTTCTCAGTCGCACACTGTTCTTGTGAAAAGTAAGGAATGCAGGTTTGCAAGAAAGTGCTTGTAATTCCAACATAAGTTTTGCAGATGTAATAGCAAACAAGAAAATAGTTTTCCACTTCCAAAGGGGTTTTGAGATAATGACTGCAGCAAAACTGTAATACCTCAAGGATGGATTGGATCACAAACTGGGTCTCAATAAGAATGTTCCTTTAAGAAATGCCTTGTTCACTTTAAGGGAAGTAATGGATGTATTGTTGTGCCCTATGTGGAAGTTTGAAATGAAGGCTATATGGACTTCAATTGTTGAGTAACTTGAGCCAGTATTACATAGTTTCACTAGAAACTCCAAAATCTCAGGTAAAGGGGCTGAAAAAGGGTCTAGTCCATTTGAAGAGGCCCAAATAGAAAAATGTTTCCATTTACTACAAGTCTTCTTGGTTGAGTCCATTTAAGAAAAATATATATGAACTACCAGGAGAAGAAAGTCTGGCATCTCTGGAAATTGTTAAAATTGGAGAAACCATACAGTCAGTTTTAGGGACTTGAGATCTGGTAGATGTAGCCCAGATGGGTGACCAGGAATATCCGGAAAGGTACCCAGAACCCATGGTGGCTGCAAAAGATTAGGCCAAAGAAAGGGGAACCCTACCTCCCGTGGCCAGAAGTAGGCAATGAGGATTATCCTGGTCTTGTTACAGCACAACTTTCTGAATGAACTGGGTGAAGGGGGGAATTGGTGGAAAGGCATAAAGGAGACCAGGGGGCCTAATACGGACTACAGCATATCTTGGTGACTGTCCCTATGGAGGGATGAGGGCGAACTAACTGCTACATTTGTTGTAGAGGTATGATGCAAAAAAGTCACAGCAAAGTTGGCCCCAGTGGCTGGAAATTTTCATTACCACTGCTTTGTTGAGAGACCACTTGTTAGGCAACAGAATAGTTTTGCAAAACTTGTCCAGTAGAATACTGGACATCCTGGGAATGTGTGTTGCTACCAGAAAGCAGTACAAAGACACAGCTCATTGCCAAACTGTCATAGCTTCTCAGTAAAGATGGTACGAGAGTGTTACACCTTGCTTTTTGATATATCAATGACCAAGATGTTGTTTGAATGAATGGATATCACATTCTTGGGTAGAAGGTCCTGAAATTCTTGTAACATTAGAAAGACCAACCTCAACTCCAAGACACTGATGTGAAGTTTAGCATCTTATCAATGTACACATTCCTTGAACAGTCTTGCCTTCAAAATTTCCCCCACCCCTAACCAAGAGGGGAGGTGTCCGGGGCGACTGTGGCTTACGTAGTAGGGAGACAGAAGGTTCTGCCCTGAACAACCACCATGGATGAAATCAGGCAGTGAATAGGATTTCTGTACACCTGACTCAGGCAAATCCTGTTGTGAACAGAATAGAGCTTTTGTGAGCAGTGTACAGCTAACGTGCACTGTAGAACTCTCATGTGATATCTGGCAAAGTAACCAGAGTTATAGAGGAAGCCATTAATCCTATGAGTCACAGAAAGTAGTGCTTAAGGTGGAGGTTTTATCTCTTGAAGAGCTAGAGACCTTAAGGATCTGACTCATGTCAGGGGAAGTCCTGTGATCTGATGCACTGTGTGCATGTAGCAGCCTATGAATTCCATGATCTGAGAGAGAGAGAGACAAGCTTGCTTTTGTTGAAATTACTGAAAAACTCAAGTGAGTTGCCAGATATTGGACTGACTGATTTCATAATAGTAGATCCTTGAAGGGAGTAGTTTGAAGCCAATCATCTAAATATGGGAAGACCTGGATCCCTTGTAGCCTGAAGTAAACTGCAACAGCAGGCATAATCTTGGTGAACACCCATGGTGCTCTGGTGTGACTGAATGGCAAAACTCTGAACTGATAGCGACTGGCTTTCAGAAGGAAATGGAGGAATCTCCTAGACTGCCGCTGGATTTTTATATGACAGTAGACG